>NW_020525249.1:0-112500 GCF_003368295.1 Carassius auratus | reverse complement strand
GTTTACATTGTAACTTCAGTTAAAGTTAACTTCAGTTAACTTTAGTTGGGATAGTTCACCCAAAAATGAATATTTTATGTTTATCTGCTTGCCCCCGGGGGATCCAAAGTGTTGGTGACTTTGTCTCTTCAGTAGAAAGCAAACTGAGATATTTAACACACACCGTTGCAGTCTGTCGCTCTTATAATGTAAGTGGATGGGAATCACAGCTACACATACAAAAAGAAACATAAACAAAACCAAATTAAACCCTGCAGCTCAAAGACACAAAATGATTGGTCTGTGCAAAAAAACTGAACAGTATCTATATCCTTTACCTCTGATTCACACAATGTCCGAACTGTCCTGAGCGAGTTCTCAGCAGCAGGAGCGTGACACGTCAACGTCGTCTTCTTTTTGCTTTATGGCAGATTGCAGACTTATAAGTGCATTACCGCCACCTATCTCTCAAATGGACTATTGACACTCTGTTTACAATCTTAATTAGGAGTGTCAATGGTTTTGTTTGTGTTGTTGTTTTATTGTATATTTTAGCAGTGATTCCCATTCACCTCCATTATAAGACTGATAGACTGCAAAGGTTTGTGTTAAATACTTGGTTTTCAAAGTCTCCTACATCTTGGATGCCCTGGGGGTAAGCGGATAAACATCAAATTTTCATTTTTGGGGGAACTAAAAAAAATTTTTTTCCTTTTTTTTTTTTAGGTTTGTATGACATGCATCCGGTGCAAGAGTTGTGGCGTGACCCCAGGAAAGAGCTGGGACACCGAGTGGAATCATGACAAGGGTCTGTGTCCTGACTGCACTAGGTTGTTTGATCAAGGTGAGACTTGTAGGGTCTTACAAGCTGACAGTCAGATTTTTATATAGGCCTATAACAAGGTGTTTCAGCATTCTTCACGGATGTTAGATAAAAAGGATGTTACATAAAAGAGTATTTTCATCACCCATCCAGTCAGATGAGCTCAAGCTTAGGACCTCAGTGGAAACCCAAATAAAAATGTGATGTGCTCTTTAGAAACACCAGGGACTTTTTGTTTTATTTTTTGAGTTCTCATAATACAGTGCCCTTAGTTGTCAGTTGCCTACACTCTACAGCGGTTTCTTCAGCTGACTCTCACAGGGGTAAAGATTCCTGTTGTTAAGGAATGGTTTATGTGTGTAGTGCTAGTACAAAACGTTATAATTTGACTGGGTTTTATATTGAGAATGTAAAATGAAATTATCATGAAGTAAAATCACGTTTTTCTACTTTAATATACAAAATCTGATTTATTCCTGTGATCAAAGCTGAATTTTCAGCATCATTACTCCAGTCTTCAGTGTCACATGATCCTTCAGAAATCATTCTAATATGATGATTTATTATTGGTTCTGGAAACTGTTGTGCTGCTTAATATTTTTGTAGAACCTTTTTTCAGGATTCTTTGATGAAAGAAGAGCATTTGTTTAAAATGGAAATCTTTTCTAACAATATACACTACCATTCAAAAGTTTGGGGTCAGTAAATTAAATGTTTTAATTTTTTTGAATGAAATTAAAGCTTTTATTCAGCAAGGATGTTAAATTGTTAAGATGTGATAGCAAAGATTTAAATTGTTAGAAAAGATTTATATTTCTTTGAAGAAATGCTGTTCTTTTTAACTTTTTAATCATCAAAGAATCCTGAAAAACAGTATCGCAGTTTCCCCAAAAATATAATATAATACAAATAGTTGCCCACATTTATAATTTTAATAATCAGCATTTTAGAGGGATTTCTGAAGGGCCATGTATATACTGTAATAACAGAAATAAGTTATATTTTAAATTATATTAAAATACAAACCATTATTTTATATTGTAATGACATTTTGCAAGATTCCTGTTTTCTGTATTTTTGATCAAATAAATGCAGGCTTGATAAGCATTAGAGACTTCTTTAAAAAACATTACAATCGTATGTGATTAATCATGCAGCCCTCATTTATATATATATATATATATATATATATATATATATATATATATATATAAAAATTAGGGTGTGTGTGTGTGTGTGTGTATATGTATGTATGTATGTATGTATGTATATATATGTATACGTGTGTGTGTGTGTATATATATATATATATATGTGCGCGTGTGTGTGTATGTATGTATATTTATATATATTTTGTATATATATATATATATATATATATATATATATATATATATATATATATGTATGTGTGTGTGTGTGTGTGTTAATATAATTAATTTTATTAAAGATAATGCAAATAAAATTTTCCAACATGTAGTTAATTGATTTAGGTTGAAATAGCAAATTAACTGCTTTAAAGATAATCTTAGTTGGCGCAATCACATAAAACACGATTTTTTAAATAAATAATTATTTGTCTGCCACACTGACCTTTTAAATATGTATCCTTTCTGTGAAAAAAAAAAAAAGTGTGGTAAACCCATCTGCATAGTCAGATAACATTTTCTTATGCGTGTAGGAAACTACTGCACCATGTGCTTCAAGTGTTATGAAGATAATGACTATGAAAGCCAGATGATGCAGTGCTCCACGTGTAACCACTGGGTCCATGCTAAATGTGAAGGCCTGACAGGTGAGTGAGTGACAGAATGTGATGCATTTGATTTATTTTATTTTTATTTTTAAATACTTCATTTTATCATATTTTTATCTTATTTTATCCACCAAATATAATAAGACTTTTCGGCTTTTATTTCAATGACACTTTTAGGCAATTAAATATTTAATATTGATTTATTGTGCATTATAAATGTTTTTTTTTCCCCTTTTTTTTTTTGTATGTGGCTGTAATAAAAAAAGCATTCTTTTGAATCCACGGAGAAAGTATAAATAAAAAAAAAAAAAACGTTTTTTTTTTTTTTTTTTTTTGCTGTTTTAGTATTTATTAAACTACTCCGTTCACAGGGTTACCAATTTGCAAGCATCACATTGCATTTCCCAATACTTGTAAGACAAACACAGTGGAACTTTCCCAACGATTGCACATTTTTTTTGTGCAAATCATAATTTGAAGTTTCTTAAAAAATATATTGGTCATATATAACTCTTCAATATTAAGCAGAAGTAACTGAGTAATAATGTGAGTTTTCTAACCGTTATATGCTTATTAAGCAGTAGGAAGTGTTAGGCAAGCTACTTGGAAAATGTAGTAAGCTAAGCTAACAATTACTCATCATTTAATGAAACTTCACTACACTAAAGCTACAGCCCTGGGAAATTAAGCAAGCTAAACTACAATAACATGACAAAAGTAGTTTACGACATCTAAGCTATTTGTTTACAAAATGAATTTATATAAGTCAGTGCTCTCTCTGTGATCAACAAAACTGTATGTCAGGAAGTCAACGGCTTGTGTCTGACTCCTTCTCACAGATGACTTGTATGAAATCTTGTCGAGTCTGCCTGAGAGTGTGGTGTACTCCTGTCAGCCGTGTTTACAAGAGCAGCCTGATGGAGAGGATGTTAATGGAGCAGTCTGGAGGGAACTGCTTGACCAGGAGCTGAAGACTGGCTTGGAGAGGGTGCTTTCTTGCCTGCTGAGCTCCAGCCCCACTAAGCACCTGGTCACCTGCAAAAAGGTGGGCTTCCAGTCTCTCCTAAACCAAGTATGCCGTTCTTTTAAAATGTTGCAGCAGCCCATTGTTTCAAAAAGCAGTTTGCTTTGTTTCGCATAAACATTTTCTAGATTGTTGACATCTTAAATACCGTGTGTACTTGATTCCGATAAACCATTTTTCTCATTTGTAAACTCTGCGGTTTTCTTGTTCCGTGATGGGGTTTGGCGTCTCACAGTATTGTTGATCAAAATCTCCAGAAGACGCACATCTTGCTGACATCCTGTTGATTTGAACCAATCAGATGATGACTTTGAAACTCCCTATGTTCCATATTTTGTGGGCCTAGATAGTAGGGTTGTAGTAAAGTAAAGATAATAATAATGATAATCTTAGAGAGCACATTCACTACGATAAGTTCCAGATTAATCAATACTCTGGAACTGAGAATAAATAGAAAAAAAAGTCACTTTAGTTTGGGGACCAATTCTCGCTATTAACGTAACTATTAAATAAGGATTAAACTGCTTTTTGGCTGCTTATTTATAGTCAGTGAGGTAGTTGTTAAGTTTAGAAATGGTGTAAGTTTTAGGGACCTAAATATGGTTCTGCAGAATAAGTCATTAATATACGCTTTATAAATTTGAATAAACGGTCAACATGCTAGTAATATGCCTGCTATTATGCAATTTGTTAAGTTTTACCAAAAAAAAAAAAAAAAAAAAATTGTATAGGATTATGGTATCAATTACATTTCTTTAGCCATATTTGGACAGTAACTGTTTCTCATGTGGCCGTCTGTCAAATAAAATTACATGGGACCTGTGTTAAAACCCATTGATTATTGACGGTGGAGCAGAGTTCTGTGATGCTCATGGGGCCAGTCACATGATTGTCTGTTGAAAATAACATGTCATATGTTTGGAATAATAAGAATAGTCATGTTTAACAATATCTTATTTATTATTTTAATTATTTAAATCTACCGTTTAAAAATAGGAAAATAGACACACACTTGTCTCTCAAAATGATGGATGTCATTAAAAAATGTAGAGATTAGCAGAAACAAGTTAATGCAACCTCTTATTTGCGTGGTTTATGTTATATGTATATAATTGTATATAATATATATTTTAATATGGTTTTGTATAGTACTTGCCGGTATACCGGTTCATACCGAAAACTGGTGTATATTTTCGTTACGATGTTCATTTTTAATATACCGCCATACCGATGTATTTAATTACTCAACGTTCTGAACAAACGTTATGCTGCGCCTCGGCGGCGCGAAACTGTTTCTGACGGACCCTTTACAATGTTGCACTTCTAAGCAGCGACTACGAGGCGTGATGAGGGTAAACACAGCAGTGCTCTGGTGTTATGTTATAATGCCTGTTTCACACACACCCATGTTAACGGATTCCAGCGTTCATACTGCACAAGGTTGCGGTCCATCAGTGCGTTCATGGAGCAGTGCGTCTGCAGCAGTGCAACGATTGTTAACGTTTTCGCAGGAAAAATGATCATGGATTGACACAGAAATGCAGTCATTTCACAATAAATGTATACTAATTAAAGCTGTTTCACACGCAACACATGTTGCTGGCTAGGTTTAAAACAAGAAAAAGAGCACTTTTAGATAAACAAGGAAAACAATATATATATTCACTTTTATGGAAGCAGAAAAAAACAAAGTTCATTAAGACCTCTGGGATTGCTTGTGATAAAGATTTAAATGCAAAAGGCACGAGACTGTTTCTGTTGATGGTCATTTTAAATATTTTAACAGATGTGCTTTGGGGCTGCAATTAAATTACCATTTAAAAATTTGTATTTAATTTTTTTTATTATTACTAATAAAACTAATTGTGCTGTTTTTTTTTTTTTTTTTTTTTTTTTTTTTTTTTATACTAGTGGTGGGAAAAAATCACAACATTCTGGATTCGGTTTGCAATTAAATAATTTACAGTCTCCTATAAATGTTGTAAAAACTTGCATCCCATGTGAAACAATTACCATCCAAATCAGGCTTTTGGCTTTAAAACCTCTTTTAAACCTAGTATAAACCTTTTAAAATTGCAGCAGTCTGTTTCTGTTGATTGTTTAAAATGCAGTTAGAATGATGTACTGTAATTTCACACATGTCCATTAAAATTCCAACTAAATGTTTTTATTCTGTGAATAAAGCCATTGGAATTAATAGTCTGAAAGGTTAAAGAAAAGTCACGATTCATATAGTCCTAGTTATTTCTTTCAAACCAGCATCAGTCATTGTGATCAACTGTGAAAAGTCTTGGAAAATCATTAGTCAGAATGTGCAGAATTTCTGCGGTTTGTGCTTTTAATCGTTCCAGTCCAGTCTTACAAAGCCAAATCAAGAGGAAATGTATATATATGTCTGTGTGTGTGTGTGTATAATCTTTTACAGGAAATAAACAGGACGTCTATAAAAAGGAACAATGCTTAGTTACAGATTTCTGATATTTTGTTTTTTTATTTGTAGTGCACTATAATGGGTTCCCTGAACACTGTGGATGAAAATGTACCTGTCTGTGACTTCCGTGCTATTGGAAAGAAGTTTGAGGAAGGCCTGTACACATCCTTGGTCAGTGTCTGTGCTTGTCTTAGATCTGAGATCAACATAAGGAGAAACTCTTTAGCACTGTAGCTCAAAGTTTGCCTTCTGAGTCACAAAATGTATTTGTTATTGTTATTGCTAAATTGAAAAATGCCAGAGTTATTGGTCCATATTCCAAGGTTCATTTTAAACATAAAAATGTTTTTTAAAAATAAAAAAAATAGGAATGTTGATTTAGTTTGTGCCTTTGCCAAGCAGAAATCCTTTCATGAAGATGTGGTGAAAGTAATTCGCAATCACATGGAAGATGAGGAAATTTTACCAGAGGACCAAAGACCCACTGCCCTTGCCCGCTCGTATTACTGGAAGGTCAGATTCTTACATATGTAATTATAAATAATCAAGTTTTTTTTTTTTTTTTTTTTTTCACCCGACCAGTCTGAGTGGCTTAGGTCATTCTGTGAAAACATTACTAATGATGCACTTCTTAAAAATACAAGTGTGGCGTTTTAGTCATGGTATGACTGTAATTTCAGTTGCTATTTGACACGACAGTTGTTTAAAATAGTGACTGTTAGTTTTATCATCTAGAAGTTTAATTCAATCTTGCATGAATTTTTTTACTTTTGGCAGTCCAATCACATGAGATAAAACAAGTAATATGTTAGCATGCATTTCAAAATATAGTCCTAGAAATGCTCTTGGTTTTCGTGGTTAAAATCTGTTTTTCAATCTTTTTTTTAGCTCTTAGAGGAAGTATATGGTTGGTTTAACAGTCGGGACCCTAAAATATGGGATCCACGCTCTAAACATCTGCCAGCGTAAGCACCATCAAATTCTTTCTGTTTGAAATAAACATTCATGTATGCGCTGAAACCGTTTCTTTTGGCAATAACACATGCCTCCATTTCTGCAGCGGGATGCTTGCGCATGCTGTGATGCCGCCAAATTATGAACATGTTTATGCTCAATGGCGTGAGAGAGATGCATGTCACAAGATGTTGGACGGCGCCCCACAGATGACTGGAAGACACGTGGATGTTAAATTGGGAGAAGAGGAGGATGTGTCCACACCTTTAGCCCATAACTCTACAGGATACTTTATGGACCCAAGGGCATTACAAATGAACCTGAAAGGTAAATAAACACACAAGTATTGAATGACATTAGTAGCCATTCATGATTGTGAAAGGAAAATATGGAAAGCAGTGCAAATTATCATAACTTTAAATTTTGTTCAAGGTTTTTTTTATATTATACAGATTAGAAAAACACAAATAAGCCCTCCTTCCCCAAACACCAGACCTAAAGACAATATATAATCAATATCCATAAAGAAAACATAAAAAGCATGAAGTAAAGATATATAAAACAAGTTCCCTTTCTTTATAGTTGCGTATAATGCAAACTCCAAGGTAATTGAATTTCTTAGGGATAATTTTAAAAGGAACCAAACCTAAAGATGATAGACTGACCCTATCACCAATAGGCATTCATTTACTCTTCTGTAAATGAGGCAACTCATTTTGTCTCAGAGCTAGAGCAAGTGGTTCCATTGCAACTGCAAATAAAAGTGGGGACAAAGAACAACCCTGTCTCATGCCACGTTGTAGCTTAAAGTAAGCGAATATATTTTTGTTAGTGCATACAGCAGCCGATGGAGACGTATATAAAAGTTTGATTCAAGGTATAAACTTATGGCCAAATCCAAACCTCCATAATGTGTCAAAGATAGCCCCACTCCACCCGGTCAAAAGCCTTTTCAGCATCTAGTGAAAGCACTACCTCCAGTGTGCCGGGTGGAGAGGGTCTATAAAGAATGTTCAAAATTGTCTAATGTTAGAGAAAGAGTAACAATTCTTTATAAAACCTGTTTGGCTAACGTTGGATTTTGATGTTCTCCCAGGGAAGAAGAGTCGGCCTACTAAATCTGACCTGGACACAGTTTTGTCAAAAGACGACGAGAGACAGTGCGCTCTGTGCCAAAAATACGGTGATGCAAAGGCCAGTGTAAGTAGTTAAGACATACAATGTAAACTCACCACAGTATTCTACCTTTTATTATAGCTTTTTTTTTTACTAGGCCTTAGCATGGATTGTAGGAATGGTGCAATGGTTCACAGTACTTTTCCTAAGGGTTCTTACAAAGTTATAATTATCAGATGGATTGTCATTAAACTGCAGTATACAACTCTTACTGTTAACTGGAATTACAATCCTTTGTATTATACATTTCTCTTCCCAGGATGCAGGGAGGTTGCTCTATCTAGGGCAGGATGAATGGGCTCATGTAAATTGCACCATGTGGTCTGCAGAGGTGTTTGAGGAGGACAATGGTTCACTTCTGCATGTTCACAGTGCTGTTGCAAGAGGTCGTCTGATGGTATGTCATTAATCTCATGTAATTCTGGTTCAACTGAGCCATTGGTGACACATTGTACTGTCTTGAGTTAATAACTTTAACAAACATGGTGGTTTATAGATTGTTAATGTACAATGTAATAGTTTGAAATTATATAATTTAGTATTTAAACATGAACAGTTTGCTTCCATCAGTTAAACTCAATATAATGTTTGGCTTTGCTAATGTTATGACTTTCCTTCCATAGCGCTGTGAGCGGTGTAACCGAACTGGGGCAACAGTAGGTTGCTGCCTTACTTCGTGCCAGAGTAACTACCACTTCATGTGCGCCCGCTTTCGCAACTGTGTCTTCCAGGATGATAAAAGAGTTTTCTGTCACAAGCATCGTGACCTTATAAGTGGAAAAGTGAGCTTTCAGTTTAATAGCATTTAATTTAGTCATAGCTGCTAATTTATTCTTGGTTTATAGTATTTACAAAAAAAAATCAGTTAAATAGAAACTTGGTATTACATGGCTGGTCTGAGAGAACACTTTTCTTTCTTCTGTAATTTAACAGATCATCACTGGTCAAGGGTTTGAAGTACTACGGAGAGTTTATGTGGATTTTGAAGGGATTAGTTTTCGCAGAAAGTTTTTGACTGGATTGGAGCCGGAGTCAATCAATTTAATGATAGGTTGGTCTTTTATTGTTGAAGTATATATAAATAACACAATGTTGTAATGTGTATAAATATAAATGTAATGCACTGTTGTATAAAAATTATTGTACAATTCCTGCACAATGTTTGAAACAAAAATTTTCACCTGTTAGGTTCTTTGCTAGTAAAAAAGCTTGGAAAGCTGAGTGAATTATCTGCCTGTCATGGAAAACTTTTCCCCGTGGGTTATGAGTAAGTAGATTTGAATTTTTTGTTTGTTTTTGAGTTTGCTCCTGACATAATGGACATGCTACTACTATGACACTTTTAGTATTGGAACTTACTTGCAAATCAATACATATTGTGTTTCTTCTGCTTTTTAGATGCTCTCGCTGGTATTGGAGTACTGTGAACCCCTTAAATCGATGCAAATACACATTTCGCGTTAGGGAGGTCCGTCCAACTGTTCAGGAAAAACCAGTGGAAGAGTCAACTGATCAGGGAGGAAACTGCACAATTGCCCACAGCCCATGCCCCCAATCAGGTCAATAATATTACTAATTGCAAAGTGATAGCTTGTGCTTATGGCATTTTTTGAATAATCAAATAAAGATATATGTTTTCATTAGAATCTGAAGCCCCGGGAGTGGTTTTATCTTCAACTAATCCTTCCACTGAAACAAATTCCACCTCGTTATCTATCTTTGCCAAACCAGACCTTGGTGCTCGTCCCAAAATCCCTTTATACCCCCAGAACAGAAGACCTGCTGGAGGACTATCCAGACCACTGCCTTCTCCAGGTAGTTAATATAATTTCAATGAAGATGCATATGTGGCCTTCACAAAGTTCATAAGAAGCATTTTAATGGTTGATTGTTTGTTTGTTTTAACCAGGAGCTGCCCCAACCAAACCTCACCACATCCTGACTATAAGTGATTTGGATGACACTCGAAGGCCACGACGGCATAGCCTACACCCACAGAATAGTAGTACCCGCAGTCACATGACCTCCCCTACTCTTGGATCTCCTGCAGGCCCAATTGCATCTAGAGCAGGTGGTTCCCACCACCCTAAAACCTCCCAGCCTACCTCCCCAGTTTTCCCCCTTGGTGCTACTGAAAACCAGCTGACCTCTTCATCAGCTCGTCCTGTTGGTCGAAGTGCTTCCTCAGTCCGGGGTTCTGGAATATTGACACCCCATTCTACCTCAGGACTGTTTTCACAGTCCACAAAGCAAGGTGGCATTGGTACTAGCCCTTGCACCAAACGATCCCTCACCTCTCCCACCCACCTCTCCACAAGACCAAGGCCTTTTGATTTTAATCAAATAGACTCTGTTGAACTTCCACATAATTTTATAGCATCACCACAGGAGCATCCAGCAGAAAATGGTGCCTTGCCATTAAGAGACCTTTTGGGTACACAAAAAGGTAATCATCTAGGTAGTGACAGGGATTTCCCTTACACATCCTTCCACTTAGAGGCAGACTTGACTGTGGCACCTGAGCTGAGAACAGAACTTGAAATTGAAGAAACCGAACTGAATGAAGGTGTTGCTATGAACTGCAGTGCACAAATTGTAGTTGAAGGTGAAGACAACCAGGTAGACTTCTGGGAGCCAGATGAAGAGAAGTCCATAATGTCTACCCAGGGATTGTCTTGTCCCATTGATCCTTGTAGGGACGACTGGGGTAATAGTTCTTCTGATGGGGACATGGAAAACTACTTCAACTTCAGACGCATGGTGGTTACTTCAAAGGCTCAAAGGGATGCCTCCCAGACATCTGCATCTCCATCTTTAAGGCAGATTTCACAACTTGATGGTGTGGATGATGGGACAGAGAGTGATACAAGTGTGGCTAATAATGATAACCAGGGTGTAAAATTGTCGAATCAAGCCCAAAAGCCACACAAACCACTCAATGCTGTGCCTCATGAACAGACTGCTAGCAATGGGCTATGTTTGGCATTTCCAAATCCTGTTTCTGATTTTTCTTCAATTTGGTTAGAACCCGTGTCCAACTCGGAGGTTGTTGCTGATCAAGATTCTTTTGGTGTAACTCAAACATTGCAATCAAACCCTAGGGTGGTTGTACACTCACAAGACACTTTGACTAATTTTGTTGACCTAAAGCCTATAAACCATGCATTTTCTATATATGGTAATGATTACCAAGCCCCTCATTTAATGGTAGAACCAGAGACACCCTTAATTCTGGAGAGATGTGATCCTCTTTCACCAAATGCACATTTCACTGATTTGGTCCCAGTCCAAGATTCTCTGAGTGACCCTCCAGACTCTAAAGAATTGTACTTGGATCCTAGTAGTGGCCACTTTGTGTCGTCTATAGGTGACTCTAGAGTTCACCAAAACAACCACTTGCAAGATGATTCCCCTGACTTAATGGAAGTGAATGGAATTCAGAGTCTACAGCAACAAAATCCTGTTCCTTCCACGGTGTTACCCAAATCTGCATCATCTTCTGGACCTTTATCTTCTGATTCCTCTGCACACGTTCCTTTTGCAGCATGCCCAAATCAGACACCTTCTGCAAATGTGTCCTTGTTCCCAGTCCAAACTCCTGAGGGTAAGACGGTCTTGCCACCCATGGAGAGTTTCAGAACCAAATTACACCCACCTGCTGAAACAAGGCATCCTGCCTCTTCAGTTCCTGGAGGGGCAATGCCATGTGTTCCCACACATTTGCCACAGAAACCAGAGTCTATGCTGTCTGTACCATCAGCCACTGGTGTACCCCTTGGGACTTATGGGCCAGCTTTGGGTACAGTGTCTGTCCCGTTGCATCCCACTTACCCGCAGCCTGTTGGCTCTACAACAGTTGCCATAGTCTCCTCCTCCTCCTCTATAACTTCTCAGCCATCAGCTCTGTGCCAAGCAATGCCTTCTGCCATTCAGCCAGCCTCTGCTTCTGGTGTCATCAATGGGTACAACACCACACCTATGCAAAGAGAAACAGCTCTAGGACGAAAAATTTCCATCAATTTTTCAACCCCCAGATCAACAATTGAACCCCAACAACAGTTGGTTACCCAAGCATTACCAGGTCATGCAATTCTTACTGTAAAAGAGGTTGGTGGAACCAATGTGGATCATACACCACATGTTTTACTTGTTAATCGTCTTGGTCAGATTTTTGTCAAAAACCCTGAAAGCAACACCTTCCAGCTGCCAACTCCAAATTCCCCTTCATATAACTGTGTTACACAAATCGCCAGCCTCTTGCAAAGCAATGCCTTATCGGCAACACTTGCAGCAGCTGGGAACTTGCCACCAGTTGCAGGTGCCACCATTCCAACCCAAGTCCCGCAAATTGTGTCCCCATTGGTACAGACCTCAAACACCATTACACAGCTACTTACAACTAGTACTAATGGAGCAGCTCCACTACCAGCACCAGATGTTAAAAAGCCACGTAGGAATGCCAAAGCTTCTGGAGATAGAGTGAAAAAACCAAGGAATAAGAAGGAGTCTTCCACACCTAGAAGAACAAAGTCTGTTAGCACACATGGCCCATCTAGCAAACAATCAACAAGTCAAATAGTAACCTCCTCAGATATATCTAATCAAGCAGATAGTGCACAAGCTATCATCAACCAAGCTATGGCTGGATATTATGATCCCAACAAGACTGTTTCCCGAATTCCCTCATCACCTCGTAACAGTACTATTTTTGGGAAAATTCATACAAGTTCAGTAGTTTTACCGGAAGGACTCCTTGTCAAACAAGAGATGAAGGCTTCCCCACCAGTGACACCAGAAGCAGCACCTCGACCAAAACAGGTTCGAATGAAAAGAGTGTCCTCTTTATCTGACCGTATTGCCACCAAGAAATCAAAATCTGACTTTTTAGACCTGGACCGCCCTACTAAATTGGAAGAACCACGCAAGTCAAACTCCATATCAGCCAGGTACATAGAACCAGTAGGAATTTACTCAAATTTACAGATGTTTTCTGTGCACTCAAACTCTGCATGGAATATTCCTTTATTTTTTCCCCTTTCTGTTCCAGGTATGGAGTTCGCATTAAAACCCCAACTGTCAAGGGAATTCTAGACTTGGACAAGCTGAATGAAGAGCCTAGTAGTGACTCTGAGAGTGCAAGGTGAGCCTTTAAGTGGAAAAGGGGTAATTCCAGGGTGATTTCAATAAAGTCATTTAAGTTTCAGTATTATTTATTCCTTTTTGAATTTAAGAAATAATAAACAAACATCACCTTCTTCTTCAAGAATATGAGGTTACTGGCAGCATTGTGAGTCGTGCACTGCTAAAGTATTTGCAATATAGTTTCAGTTTTGAAGAATCACATTTTAGCACCTAGCTTTATTTTTTTTTTGCTCATCAAACAGTAAATTCAGAACATACATGCAGTTTGCCAAATGTCTGTTATTATAATATTTTATATATTTCAAAGAAAGAATACAGAATACTTTCATATTAAATAATGGCACAGTATTTTTTATGTGGGCAGTTAATTCCAGCTTTTCCACTTAATATCAGACACAAAATGTCAGACACTGAAATGGCATATTTAAACCATTTATCATTTATCACTTATATGGAATTTATCATTTATTTCATTTTAGGCCTGGACCTTGGGATCGTCTTTCCTTGCCTCGTGGTGGAGACAGCAACAAGCCAGCGACCTGGGATCCTGCTAATCGTAATGCACTGTCTGACTGGAACAAATACTCAGGTATAATTTTTTTGTTTTATTTTGCTCAATTTAAGGTGTTTCGATGGATAAAACAGTGAGACTCTTTTCTTTTAGGGATGCTGTCCTGTTCAGATGATGAGATGTCTCCCTCAGATGGTGAAGAGCATAGTCCTCCCAGCCGAGACCAGCCCCACCTACGCTTTGAGATCACTAGTGATGACGGCTTCAGTGTAGAAGCAGACAGTATTGAGGGTAGGAGGTCATCTCTTTGACTGTGGTTGGAAAAAATATGCTGTTAAATGTAAAAATGTGATCTACTTTCAGTATGAAAATATTTTTTTTACAATTATTTTGTATTTGTTTTTAGCTGTTCTACTTATGCTATTATGTTCTAATTATGCAAAATACATGGTGAGTAGGTAATATTTATTGTAAAACTTTTTCATAATTAATTTGCCATTTGCAGGCCAAATACCTAAATATGTAATGTGTGCATGTAAATTGTAGTGTTTTTACATTTTTGAATGATATATAAGTGCTATAACAAGTCTCAGTTAGCGTAACACAGTATACGTAGCAAGGACTTTTAAATAATATAATAAATAAATAAAAAAACAGATAGAATAGAAAAAGAATAGAACAAGTTAGTGTTAGAGGTCTTTACATACAATTGCATAATGAAAATAAAATAGAATACAAAAAGATTAGAAAGGAAGTTAGACTTTTTTAAAGAATAGAATTAGAATAGTGAGTGCTAAAGTTAGAGGGTCAAATAAATATGGAAGAGATGTGTTTTAAGCCGATTCTTAAAGATGGCTAAGGACTCAGCTGCTCGGATTGAGTTGGGGAGGTCATTCCACCAGGAAGGAACATTTAATTTAAAAAGTCCATAAAAGTGACTTTGTGCCTCTTTGGGATGGCACAATCAAGCAATGTTCACTGGCAGAACGCAAGCTTCTAGAGGGCACATAAATCTGAAGTAATACATTTAGGTGAATGGGTGCAGAGTCAGTGATAGTTTTGTAGGCAAACATCAATGCCTTGAATTTTATGCGAGCAGCTATTGGTAGCCAGTGCAAATTGATAAACAGAGGTGTGACGTGTATTCTTTTCAGCTCATTAAAAATTAATCTTGCTTGTCGCGTTCTGGATTAATTGTAAAGGTTTGATCGAACTGGCTGGAACACCTGCCAAGAGAGAGCATTGCAATAGTCCAGCCTGGACAGAACAAGAGCTTGAACAAGGAGTTGTGCAGCATTTTCCGAAAGAAAGGGCCTGATCTTCTTGATGTTGAATAAAGCAAATCTGCAGGATCGGACCGTTTTAGCAATGTGGTCTGAGAAAGTCAGCTGATCATCAATCATAACACCAAGGCTTCTGGCTGTTTTTGAAGGAGTTATAGTTGATGTGCCTAACTTGATGGTGAAATTGTGATGAAACGGTGGGTTTGCCGGAATCACAAGCAGTTCTGTCATGGCAAGGTTGAGTTGAAGGTTATGGTCTATCATCCAGCAAGAAATGTCTGTTAGACAAGCTGAAATGCGAGTAGCTACCGTCAGATCATCAGGATGGAATGAGAGGTAGAGTTGAGTGTCATCAGTATAGCAGTGGTATGAAAAGCCATGTTTCTGAATGACAGAAACTAATGATGCCATGTAGACACAGAGAAGAGAAGTGGTCCAAGAACTGAGCCCCGAGGCACCCCAGTAGTTAGATTTTGTGACTTGGACACCTAACCTCTCCAAGATACTTTGAAGGACCTATCTGATAGGTAAGACTAGGGCCGGGCGATGTGGAGCAAAAAAAATATCTCAATATATTTTGCTATATCCCGATATCTTTACAGGAAAAATAACCCCCCAAAAACTACTATAAAAACAAAAATGCCAAATATTACATGATTAGGGCCCTATGAAATGTTTTATTTTTTTCTTTACCATATGTTTTATTGTTATCTAATTCTGTGTTTAAGCAAGTGTAATTATTTAAATGCATAAAAACAAATTTTTTTCTTAAAATAGCCTTATGTGAAATGTTTTTTCTCCTCTGAAATTCTGTGTATTCACATTTTTCTGGTTAGCAAATGAGGGCATAAAACATTCATTTATTTTATCTTTTAATTATTGAAGATTAAGCAAACCTTTTTTTGGTAAACAAAGGGGATTTTTTTAAATAATACATGGACGAAATGTTGTGTGATTATTCCCTAAATTACGTTCGTTTCATGTTAATACTAGTAGTATTAGTAGGCTATCTACATTCTGCTGAACAATAGGCTAGTAATAGATTTCTGGCAATTACTTTTATTTTGACGGGTTTACCTTTACAGTTCTGTGAATTAGAGCTGCAACTAACGATTATTTTTTCTGTCGACTAATCTAACGATTATTTTTTTGATTAGTCGACTAATCTACCAATTATTTTTATTACAATAAATAATTAATATAATCTAATATAAGTACAACTTCTAATATAATATTTCAAACTTTATTCATTTTCAACCAATGTGGTTGAAGTTTTTACAGTATAAAATAATAAAGAGGCAAATAAAATTATTTTACTATGGTAAATATGAGTTTATTATAGCGTTTATAATTAAACCACAGTAGCCATAAATTTAGCTGTCTGAGACGTCAAGAAATGTTCTTTAGCATCACAAACCATAAAATGTAGTCAGGGTTCTGCTATGGTTTAGGATGGTTTCCAGAGATCTGGAGCTGATTCTAGGTAGCTCGGTGGTTTGTGACTGTTGTCTCGTGGCGCGCTGTCTTTGAAGGGGCCGTTCACATCACGTCTTTTGCGCGCTCAAGTTCGTTATTTCCAATGTAGGCGCGCGATAAGCACGCTCATAATGTAAGCGACGCGCTCGTTTTTTACAGGCGCGTCCGCACCGCGTCGAGTTAAAAACATTTCAACTTTTCAGAATGCCACAAGCGCAAGAATATCAGACCTGAACCAGGAAGTTGGTCACCAGATCACACGGTAACCAGTTAAACCGCAACACCGGAGAGCGCCAAGATGTTTTCCTCTGAGGTGCTCGCGCATCGCAGTTGTGCTGCCGTGGTACACCATATCGGTTTTGCAAAGGGAACAAAGGGCCATTTTATTTGTCCTCTGTTTAAAGTATTCCCATACTTTTGATAACAGTAGTCTCTGTTTTTGTGATAGAATGCAACTTTCTCCATTCCCAGTATGCCATTACGCGAGATGTAAACAAACAGTGTCGACGCGTCGTTGCAGCACTACTGTGAATGTGATACTACAGTCAATGATGTGATATGATGCTAGTTTTACTCCAATCAAACAGTCAGATGCTTATGGAGTGACACTCAGTGCAGTTCCGGAGATGTTGTTCATGTGTTCAAGTCTTTATTTAGTGAGAGGAAAGACATTGAAATCACAGAGAGTGTCACACGCGCTTCCGGGTTGTGTAATAAAACGAAGAGGCGCTTCTGCTCCATTCATTAACACAGACACGCAGAACATGCAGGATTCATATTTAAATAGACTTTCCCGGCTTAATATTTGTAGATATTAGTCCATATTGCGATTTAATGTGAGTGCAATGATCCACTTTTGATTAATTAATAAAAAAAATTGACAAATTCTGTGACATTCCACGTTAAACTGTTTTCTGCATCGTGGAAATCATAGGGCCCTACATTAGACCTCTGCCTGCTGTTCGCCCGACGCCCTTAAAACCGATGTATCTCCATATAATGCAGCCAGTTGTCTTTTTTTTTATAGTAGTTCTGCAGCCTCCGGTCTGGTTACGGACGCCGCCATGTTTGAGACATCACGCGAGGGGAGGGGGAACAAAATCAAGGAGGCGGGGGACGAGCACAGCACAGAGAAGACAAACAAGCAAAGTGGCGGAATCAGAGCACTATATCGATATATACGATATGTCAAAATCCATATCGTGTTTAAAAATTGTCTCAATATATTTTAAATATCGAGATATCGCCCACCCCTAGGTAAGACTCAAACCACTGAAGTGCGGTTCCCGGAATGCCATTTGCCCTTTGCCAATAGGGTTGATATGAGGATCTGGTGGTTAACCGTGTCAAAAGCAGCAGACAGATCAAGCAGGATAAGTACTGAAGATTTGGATTCCGCTCTTGTCAGTCTTAGGCCTTCAACAACTGAGAGCAAGGCAGTCTCAATTGAATGTCCACTTCTGAAGCCAGATTGGTTGCTGTCAAGGAGGTTGTTCTGTGTTAGAAATGCAGAGACTTGGTTGAACACAGCTTGTTCAAGTGTTTTGCAATGAAAAGAAGAAGGGAAACTGGTCTGTAGTTCTCTAAAACAGATGGGTTGAGGGTGGGTTTCTTAAGCAGTGGAGTAATACAAGCCTTTCTAAATGTTGAGGGAAAAACATCAGTGTGGGGGGATGTGTTAATGATGTGAGTGAGTGCAGGTACAACTGCAGGAGAAATGGCTTGAAGGAGATGAAATGGAATAGGATCAAGCAGGCAAGTAGTAGGATTATTAGAAAGGATGAGTTTGGAGACTTCTGCCTCAGAGAGTGAATAGAAGGATGTATGTTTGCTGGTGATAGGAGCTTGACTTATTGTGGTGTGGAAAATTGTGCACTGATGTTTTAATTTTATTAATGAAAAACGTGGAAAAGTCATCAGCTATTATAGATGAAGCTGGAGGGGGAGGAGGAGTACATAGAAGTGAGAAATGTTTTAAAAAGCATGCAAGAGTTAGGCGAATTGTTAATTTTGTTATGGTAGTATGTCATTTTAGCAGTGAAGACATTAGCAGAGAAGGAAGATAGGAGTGATTGATACACATTAAGGTCAGTAGTATTTTTTGATTTGCGCCACACCGTTTAAGCAGCTCTAAGCTTAGAACGGTGTTCGCGTAGAATATCATATAACCGAGGAGCAGAAGGGTTGTTACGGGCTGGCCTGGAAGACAAGGGGCAAACAGTGTCTAAACAAGATGTAAGAGTGGAGCAGAAAGTATCAGTAGCACAGTTTAGGGGAAGGAAGTAAAGGGAGGGTGAGAGTGAGCATAGGTTACATTGAAAGATGACATTTGGAGGGGTAAGTGATGTGTCAGGGATCATGTTGAGGTTAAGAGTGAGGAGGAAGTGATCCGACATTTGTACATGATCAGTAGAGTAGTGTCACGTAAAAATAAGGTCCAGTTGGTTGCCTGATTTGTGAGTAGCAGTAGTTGACACTCAGTTGAGATCAAAAGAGGCAAGCAGAGTGTGGAAATCAGCATACAGAGGTTTATCTAGGTGAATGTTGAAATCTCCAAGCATAACTAGGGGAGTACCATCCTCAGGAAAGGTTGAGAGTAACTAATTCATCCAAAAAGTTACCTAGTGGTCCTGGGGGTCGATAGACAACTACAAAATGTATTTTAAGAGGGTAGTTCAGTAACTGAATGAGATTCAAAGAAGCTGTTGATACCCAAAGATGGTAAAGTATTACATTTCAAATCATTAGAGATGAGCAGACCAGTACCACCACCTCTTCCAGTCAAACGGGGGGAGTGGGAAAATGAGAAATTATTGGAGAGTGCTGCAGGTGTAGCAGTGTTCTCTGGTTTGATCCAGGTCTCTGTTAGGCCCATGAGATTAAGCTTTGAATGACTAATAATAGATGTAAAGGAATTTGCTTTGTTTACAGCAGACTGGCAATTCCAGAGACCAATAGAAAAAGAAAATGGTGTATTAGCAGATATAGGCAAAGTGTGCAGGTTGTTAAGATTGTGTGATGCGTGGTTTGCGAGTGGTAGTGATAGTAGGGTCTGGAAACACATAGTTAGAATTGGTTATAAAAACTGAAACAGAAATTAAACTAGTAGAAGGAAAAAGAGATTGATCAAAACAATACTTATATTCCCTGCTGGTGTTCCTGCCTGGTGGAGTCGATAGTCCTTACACTCTTCGTTATTCACAAGAGTTGGGCTTAACTGGAGGGCTGCTGTGACCGCTGCCGCGGTATACTAACCTTTTTTATACCCGACAAAACTTAAAATTAAATTCAGTTGAACACAATTGACTGTTTATCACAACAAAGGTCTAAGCAAGCGCCCGACACTGACAACGTATGCGATAGAGTAAACCAAATAAAATGTTTATTTTTCACATTCACAGTTGCTTGGTCCACTGTTATCGAGGGAGTCCAGGAGGCCCGTGCTGTCGCTGGACTGAGGCAGCTCACTTTTTCTGGGATAAGCGGAGCGCATGTGATGGGAATGCTGAACGATGCCATAGTGTACCTGGTGGAACAGCTCCAGGGGGCCAATCGCTGCCAGCGTCACAACTTCCGCTTCCACAAGCAAGCCAGTCAGGAGGAAGATCTGCCCATTAACCCGAGTGGCTGTGCCCGTTCCGAAGTCTACCTAAGGTCAGTTCACTTGCTTAACTGTCAATTAAGTGCTGGTAACAGTGATAGAAAAAATGTACAAAGAATTTAGATTAGTGGTCGACCTTATTGTGTTTTTAATTCGGTTGTGTTTTATAATTGATTGACAGTCTTGGTTTACAATTTAGAACCAGTTACTTTGTGCTCTTAAATAGCGTAATTAATAGTAGGTCTCTGTTAGGGGAATGTCCCTATATCATTAGCTTGAATAGAAAGCAGCTAAATGACTAATAACGATCAACAAGAAAGTAGGTGTTTTAAAGTGGAGAAAATGTTCTGCACTGTGCTTCTTGGTTGCCTTGCAGACATGGGGTGGGGGTTCAAATGTATACTTGTTTAGGAGAGCAAGAAGAGATGTTATCTAGGAGCACAAGTATTGTGATATAAGTTTGCATGCCTCTTTTCTGAGTATAGTTCACACCTGCTCTTTTTTTCTGTTTCACAGGAAGTCTACCTTTGATATGTTCAACTTCCTGGCGTCACAACACAGACAGCTTCCTGACACCGACCTGTATGATGAGGAGGAGGATGAGATTCTTCTCAAATCCACCAGGTCAAATAAGAAGTGCATTAAGTCACAGTTGAAAAGCCATCCCGCTGCTGATTTGTTTTTAATTTTATTTGTAGAAATATATATTTTAATAGGAGTTATTATGAGAGATACTCATAATCTCATAATCATGACTCATTGTCATATTTTTGTTGGGAAAAAAAAGAAGACTGAAAAGATTTTTTTTATTTTTTTATGACAGTGTTCCCTTCATATTCCCTTCCCCTAATCTTTTACTGTTCGTATTTCCTCTTTCTTGGTTATTTCCCTCTTTTTTTTTTTTTTTTTTTATTATTAATCAACTGTGGTTTGATTCACATGACAAATAAATAAAATTGCACTTTGTAGGCGTGCAACAAGTTTGGAGCTTCCGATGGCGATGCGCTTTAGACATCTCGAGAAGACATCTAAAGAAGCGGTTGGTGTCTACAGGTAGGTTGACCATTTTTAAACTTTAAATGAGGAATCGAGTTTAAGTTCTTTTCTTTGATTCCAAATTTGAGCAACTTCAGTAGAAAATATGAGCATGAGATGAAGTCACCAGTCGCATGAAGGAAATGTTGACCTGTAGTTACCAAGTGATCTCCCAAAAATAAACCTGTGGAAAAAACCCTGGTGACATGGCAATCTATAAAAATGCTCATATTTTTTTTTTGTAAACATCCCCTAAGATCTACTTAAAGGGTTAGTTCAGCCAAGTATTAAAATTATGTTATTAATAACTTACACTAATGTTGTTCCAAACCCATAAGACCTCTGTTTATCTTTGGAACACAGTTTAAGATATTTTAGATTTAGTCTGATTAATCGATTACGATTAATGAACGATTATTTTGTTTTCGGTTTTGTTTTGTTTTTTGCCCTCATAGTTCACTGACTAGGTTTGCACTGTAAATATGATTGACTATCAGCAGTTATTTTATCTATGTTCGTGACATTTCTTACTAGGGTTGGGTATCGTTTGAATTTTATCGATTCCGATTCTTAGCGATTCCTAGTTTCGATTCCAATAAGATAAAAAAATCCAATATTAAATTTAATATTAAGTCAAACATTTAGATGTCAAACATTTTTACAAAGCATTCTGTTGCAGCTGAATAACATGAGCAAAAATAAGCAGCCTACAAAAACACTGCAAGAGGAATTTTGCCTGTGATAAAAAAAAAATACCATAGCAAAAACAACTAGATTAATTTAAATTTCAAATATTAAATAGTTAAAGACAAGTAATAAGATAGGTCAGTAATAAGAAAGGAACAAACAAATCAATAAGCAATATTATAAATAAATACAACTAAACTAAATTTCAGTACAGAAACTGTAATTAAAAGTTTAAAAACACAGTTTTCTTTTTATAAATAAAATTAAGATTAATCAAGTGAAGTTAAATATATTCAGTCAAG
Organism: Carassius auratus; assembly: GCF_003368295.1. Classification (NCBI taxonomy): domain Eukaryota; kingdom Metazoa; phylum Chordata; class Actinopteri; order Cypriniformes; family Cyprinidae; genus Carassius; species Carassius auratus. The sequence continues at coordinate 90,320 of NW_020525249.1, read as the reverse complement.
ATCAGTGAATGATTTTCTTTTGTTCCTTTGTTAACATTAATGACAGGCAGTGCTTTTTTAGGCTGTTGTCTCTTTAAGCAAAAATGTGTTTTCTTTCTCATCGGTTTATGTTCACGTAAGACAAAAACGGCTGCGTTTATGATGATATACTGATGTAGTTTTCTGTATCGTAATTTTGACTCGGAACAACCTTTTCTACAGTTAAAATACACAGAACAGTCCGAGAACGGACACAAACCAGGAACCCGCAGCGCGACCGCTGCTCTCTATGCACGCGCTTGTGCTTCATGTGCGCTGCACACAAACATGTTATAATACGTTTTGAGTTTCTAAGCTACTTTAGTGATAAATCACAGGACAGCGCTGACAACTAGTTTCTGTGTTCCTCTGTGCGCGTGATCTTCACTGTTTATATGAGTGTTTGTGCCACAATGCAGCTGCGCGAACATGGTAGCTCAATATAATAATACACATCCGATCATCTAATCGCTTGAATGTCCAAACCATAAAACAAATACAATAGACAAAGTTTAGTGAAGACGCAAGGCTCACTATATATGTTGAACCGGCGTTCACCTCCGTGTTTTGCTTTTATGCCACTGACTGGACGGGCCAGAGTCATGTGGCTACACATGCGCTAGTATGCTTTAAAGTCCCCGTGAAACGGAAGTTGCAAACGGCTTTTCTCCAGTGTTGTGACGTATTTCCGAGAGAAACGGAATAATAAATGAGGAAAATAGTGGGCGTGGCTTATTTTCCAACTAGCACCTGATTGGATCTAGATAAGTAGGTGTGTTCAATTGCATGAGACATGGTTCATTTCAACTCACCGTCGTCAAACTTTGTGAGGTACCAACCGTGTACACTGACGGGACAGCGTTATCTGTTAATGACAGATATTTCAAGAACCCCATTACGTGTTCTGTCCTATTTTTGGAGTATTCGCGCGTGAAGTGCTTCGAGCACATCCGTGAACACTCTGTTATCCCTCCTTCCTCGAAATTTAATAAAATCGATCCATCTGGACTAGTGATGGGATTTATGGCTCTTTGAGGGGATCCGGATCTTCACGATCCGTTCCTTTCAAAGAGCCGTTCAAAAGAACGGCTCTTTTGGCTCTTTTTAAATATTTAGTCAGTTTTAAGAAGCCAGCTTGGGGGCATCTCAGTTTATCCTGGAAATAATCACTGGGAGGAATGATGAGGTGAGATTTGTAGTCAAATAATTAAAACTCAGATATGACACACCAATACTTATGTTATTCATACAATACCTACTCACAAATAAACATCAAAAACAAAGCTGGCTGCAATTAATTTCTGTGCAAAACAGCTTTTACTACAAACACTTCCACACAAGAACATTGTTATCACATCACACAAGAACATTTTGATAGAAAACAAAAAAATATTTAAAGTAGATAAAATTAGAATAAATAAAATGGAAATGTCTACATACTACATACTATTACTACTGTAAACTTTGCAAATAGGACATCAGCCCCTTCAAGTCAATGAACAATAAGTGGGCTGCAATGAATGTCTGTGCAAAACAGCTTTTAGTGAAACATTTCTATACAAGAACAGTATCACAAAAGAACATTTTAATGTTTTTAAAAGAACAAGTTTTAAATGAACACAAAATTCAATGTAAATAAATACATAGCAGTTCCTTACTTTATGGCTTTTTCTGCCTCTCTTTTTTTGTCCTTGGGCAAATTTAATATCATCACGCTGGGTGCGCCCCTCCCCCTATAACTGTTCTGTCTCGCGGAGGAGCTTATTTGAGTGCATCTGTGTGAAACACGCATAGGGAAAATGAATGACAGAAAGAACGGCTCCCCTCCAGCGCGACTCGGCTCCCATCGTTCATGTTTATGAGCCGTTCAAAAGAATCGGTTCGTTCGCGAACGTCACAACTCTAATCTGGACCGTAACGAGGGAATTTTAGAGAAAGGGAAAAGTGTTCCGTGAGTTCCACAACCAAAAATGCACCTCCTCGCCATCTCTCCTTTCACGCGCTGTCAATGCTCGCAAACACACAGGCAGCCTGTTTACTGTCAGTTGGAGGGGCGTGGTTACGGATTAAGCAGACGCCCAATTCCTCAAGCCTACGTCATCAGTGAAGGTCCTCCAATGCAGAGGGGAGGGGCATTTTCAGATTTTGATTAAAGATTATGAAGCCAAAAATTTTTTTTGTGTGGATTGACTCGCATGGATGAATTGTTCAGCACAAAACGATCAATTTAGGCGAACAAAGTAAATATAGTCATTTTGATTTCATGTGTACTTTAAAGGGGGAAGTGTTAACAGGATTAAAAACCCGAAATAACCGACATGGGAAAATTACGTCGGTTAGAGGTTATGAATTTCGGTTTTGATTATTTTCCGATTAATCTAAGAAAAACATAATCAAAGTAGTCCATGTGACATCAGAGGGTCAGTTAGAATTTTTTGAAGCATCGAATATATATTTTGGTCCAAAAATAGCAAAAACTACGACTTTATTCAGCATTGTCTTCTCTTCCGTGTCTGTTGTGAGAGAGTTCAAAACACAACAGTGTAGTGATATCCGGTTCGCCAAAAAAACAAAACAAATGTTAACAGCTTAAGTCATTTGTGGATTAATGCGTATTGGAGACACGAACCGTTTAAAATGATTCAGTTCGATTTGGTGAACTGGTTCAAAAAGATCCGGTTACATCGAATGATTCCTTCGCGAACCGGATATCACAAACTGCTGTGTTTTGAACTCTCTCTCTCACAACAGACACGGAAGAGAAGACAATGCTGAATAGTCATAGTTTTTTATATTTTGGGACCAAAATGTATTTTCGATGCTTGAAAAAATTCTAGCTGACCCTCTGATGTCACATGGACTACTTTGATGATTTTTTTCTTACCTTTCTGGACATGGACAGTATACCGTACACACAGTTTCAATGGAGGGACTGAGAGCTCTTGGACTAAATCTAAAATATCTTAAACCGTGTTCCAAAGATAAACTGAGGTCTTACGGGTTTGGAACAACATGAGGGTAAGTTATTAATGACATAATTTTACTATTTGGGTGAACTATCCCTTTAATATATGTCTGTTTTAGACACAGCCAATGCAAATGTAGTCTTTGGAATCCATGCTGCATTCCTTTTCTAGTTTATTCTCTTTTGCTCTCAGGTCACGTTAATTTCCTGTAACTTATCTTTGCTGTAGGTCTGCGATTCATGGAAGAGGCCTGTTCTGTAAACGAAACATCGAGGCGGGAGAGATGGTCATTGAGTATTCAGGCATTGTCATTCGTTCCGTTCTCACGGACAAGCGAGAGAAGTATTATGATGGCAAAGTAAGTGGAAATGTGCTTTTTTTTAAGGGCAGATGTGTGTATTTGTGATCACTTATCACCAGGTTTAACAACAGAAATTCATTTTGGGTAGTCATGGTCCTCTGTTTTTACCCATTTTTATTGTTATATATAAAAGAACTCATATTTTGCCTATAGAATGTTACTTTTATTACCAGAATGCAAAAATAAACCTTCATACTGTAATCTAAAAATATACATTAAATACTTTCACACATTTTTTTGTTTTGTTTTTGCTTTTCAAATAAAGTTCTGTAATGCTCACTTAGGTAGCTTTACTGACAAAATGTCAGTAAATACGATACGATGCAGGCATACGATATTTATATATTTATCCATATATATATATATATATATATAATATAATATTATTTATTTTCACATCATTTTCTGTACTATATTTGGGTCAGAGTCTGAATATCACTCTAATACCACATCTTTCCTCTGCTCTTCCTACCAGGGCATTGGTTGCTATATGTTCCGCATCGACGACTTTGATGTGGTAGATGCCACGATGCATGGTAATGCGGCGCGGTTCATCAACCACTCCTGTGAGCCAAACTGCTACTCTCGAGTCATCAACGTGGAGGGTCAGAAGCACATAGTCATTTTTGCTTTACGGAAAATCTACCGTGGAGAGGAGCTGACTTATGACTACAAGTTCCCCATAGAAGATGCAAGCAACAAGCTTGGCTGCAACTGTGGTGCCAAGCGCTGTCGGCGCTTCTTAAATTGAAGAGCAGTGCTGGAGAAGTTGCAGGGCAACTGCACGACAATGGAGTTTGACGGGTAAAAACGGTGGACCAAGGCTTGTCTGGTAAAGGCAGGTCCAAGCTGAAGGTTTCAAAGCTTAACAGTCACCTTTTCAAGTCCTTCAACAAGCACATATAAGGACCACCAATTGTTGTGGAGCCATTCACACCCTTCAACCAGGATTCCTCCCGATCAGTTGACATTCAGTCCAGTAGATGTGTGGTAACACATTTTCAAGAACATTTCCCACTATGCTGCATCGTCTTTGCTTCATTAAAAGTTTTAGCGGAATAGTTGTGGTTTTGAAATGAATCTCGGTTTCGGAGTCCTTGTATATTTTGCGGCAAAATTGTGACTACTCTTTTTGTTATTTTCGCAGGCTTTTTTGTGCTTTCCAAAAGCTGGAACACGCTTCCAAGAGTTTTGGGCATTCTGTTCCCTTGAAAAACCTTAAGTTCCAAACAACCTCCCTTTGTCTCCTTTCTTGAACTGACGTTAAAGTGCTGGATTCTTCACCTCCCTGCTTGAGAAGCATATTACTGTGCGGACCACTTGGTGTGTGTGAAAGCTTAGCGGCAGTGAAGATACTGTAAAAACATGCATATTACTAAGGAAGTGATGTGAACATATTCTAATCTGTATCTGTCAATTTTATTTTGGATCACACTTTCATGTTTAGCTGAGAAAGACTCCCACTGCTCAGGACAACACTGTAAACCCCTCAGAATGACCCATGGATCCATTCCTTGCACATGGCAGTCGGATAAAAGACTCACTCTGTTGTCTGTGACCATTTTTTTCTCTCGCTTTTATTCTCCTCAAAGGCTTTATTTTTAGTAATCTATTTTTATGGGCAGGTCTAACTCTTCTGTTTCTACGGGCTTGTTCTGTGGTGTAACTGTATAAGAGTTTTTTAAACTTGGTGACTTCCATGGTGCTAAGCCGAACATGAATCCTAAAGAGGATAAAATCTTTACTTCCTCGGTTTCATGTCATGTCAGAGATCCGATGCGAGCTGTAGTTGATGCCCCTTGTAACTAAAATAGCAAAGCAATCCATACACTATTTCCAACCTCGAGCCCATAAATGTCAATGTGTGGAAATTCTGAGTACTCATAAACGCCAACGCTTTAGCATGTTTGTGCTTTTTATACCTCGAGAGACTTGTGTCAGAAAAAAATCATGCTTGAGTGGATATTTGTTTCTTTTCATCTTTTAGTAGAGGACACTACTTAAGCTAATCGTGACTTAACAAATCCTCATTGCGTCAAGGTGTGATGATGTGGACTGTTCCTGCAATAAATCATTAATGCCACAATTGCACATACAATTGGAGTTTTACATTTATCTAGGGAGTTAGAAACTGCTTAAAATGTCCTAGAGACGTATGAGTGTGAAAGCGCGTATACTGGTTACAAAATCTATATATATATATATATATATATATATATATATATATATATATATATATATATATATATATAGAAGAGTTATTGAAAAAGTTTTTCAGTAGACGGTGGCACTTGGCACCTTAATTTTCCTTGAAAGATTTGGGAGTTGGTTCTCTTCTTCATGCAGGAGAAAAATCAACAAGCTGATGCCATCGTTTGGACTGTATGGGCGTTCTGTTTATTCCTGGTTTGTCTTTATGGGAGTTTTTACCCATAGGTCTGTGCTTTTTGTATGTGACCAAGGTCTTATCAGAGTTTTCTTCAGGGTTTTTTCTGCCGTTCTTTTAAACCATTTTCCCCATTTTCTAACTTGAACATTGAGGATGAGTTCTTGCAACGTGGCCTTTTTACGAGGTGAGGTTTTGAGCCAGCTGTTTATTTTAAATGTCTTAGTGGTCTGATTTTATTTGAGTTTCTTAAAGGAGAAGTTTCCTGGCATTAAATCATGTTGTCATCTCCTGCTTTTTCCATATTCTGTGCGTTTGTGTGGAGGGGGAATCTCCGTCAAGATCCTGAAATTGAGCATATCTCAGATTTTAAAAAGGTTAAAATTTCTGATTTTAATCAAACCACCCCAAACTTGCAAGGATTCTACCTCAAGCTGTTCAGACAACATCAAGTAATACTAATGCAAAACTAGATTTGCTTGGTCTGTTCTGTTGTGCAAATTTGGCTTGTGTGTGCAATGAAGGATGCAAAGCACTAGTCAGACCTCCTGTGATTAATGTGTCTCCCAGAGCTTCCTGGGAAAAGAAAATCTGTTTCTTTGTAGGTCATTAAAAAAAGAAAAGTTGTATCGAAATAGACTTAAAATTTAAAAAAAAAAATGTGTCTTTGCTACCTTGTACAAACAACCCCTAAGTTTGTATATAGTTGTATACATATTTCTAAACCTGTTTAATTTTTCTATGCACTTTTTTTATTTATAATGTTTTTGCTTAATAAAGATGTACAATGTTTGAACAAAGTTCAAGATTTATTGTGGCATTTGTGCTGAACATACAAAATAATCAATTGTTCACCATTAGTAACTGTGATATATTGGTTTCAGAAAAGGTTTGTTGCCAAATCCTGTTTAAAAACTGAAAACCTGTTATATTGGTTTGCAAACAATTATATTTACAAGATTTATAATTCATATAAAAAAATTGTAAGAAAAAATAACATTTTATGATTTTTATAGTAATTTAACAAAAATTTAAATAATGAAACATTAATAGTGTTATGTAGTGTTAAAGGGATAGGTCACCAAAAAATTTACATTTAATTTTTATCTGTTTACCCCCAGGGCGTCCAAGATGTAGGTATCACAGTAGAAACCTAACGAAGATTTTTAACTCAAACTGTTGCCGTCTGTCAGTGATATAGTGGAAGTGAATCGGAATCATGGCTTTGAGAGTCAAAAAAACAATCATTTCATGTCTTTACACATCAATGTATAGTCACGAGTCCCAGGGTTTATTTGGTTTTGTTAGTGTATGTTTTTTTTTTTTTACTCTCAAAGCCGTGATTCCCATTCACTTTCATTATAGGACTGACAGACTGCGACGGGTTGTTTAAAATCGTTGTTTTCTACTGAAGAAACAAAGTCACCTACATTTTGGATGCCGTGTGGGTAATTTTTGGATAAACTTTCCCTTTAAAGCTAAATAAGGGTGAAGGATGGAATGTAGATAGAATATGTATGTTAAACCCTAAGTGTGCCTCACCTTTTTTCTAAATGGCCTCAAGATGCACATCTGTTATCCATTGAATGAAGTGAATGTTGTTTTCATCCAAAGCAACCACAGACATTTTTTATTGTCTGCATTTACTTCCATTATATGACTGACACACTGCAACGGGTTGAGTTCAACATATTTGTTTGTGTTCTACTGAAGAAAAAAAGTCACCTACATTTTGAATGCCCTGGGCGTAATAAACATCAAATTTTCATTTTTGGGTGAACTATCCCCTTTAGAGCTAAATAAGGTTGAAAGATGGAATGGACATAGAACATTAAGGATAAACCCCAAGAAGTGTGTCTCGACTTTGTTTCTAAATGCTTCTAAATTGCCTCAAGATGCACATCTGTTATGAATTAAGTGCGTGTTGTTTTCATCCAAAGTAACCCCAGATTTACCCCAGGACTGCAACTATCATTGAATACTGAACTTATAGGAACAAAAATACTCTATCACGTGAGAAAACAACTATTTTCAAGTGGGCAATTTCATATAAATGCACACTACCATTTGATTCCTATGAAAATTCAAATTCAAAAATGTCCACATGTAAAATAGTTATGAGGTTATGTTGAATAATACAGTATAATATGTGAATTACTTTTCCCTTTCAATACTATACTCATGCTGTGTCTTGCTAGACGCATATGGGAAAAAATACTTTTTTCTCCTGAACAGAAGCCTTTTTCATTTAACATTGAAACTGCACGGCCAGTGGTTCGTGTAGTGTATTAAAAAACCTGGCAGAATGGGTGGGGCGTTCTGGCTATATAAGCTGGTGTTCGCCACAGGATTCTTAGATTTCTTCTCATTAAGCGACGACTACACGCTGATCCGATGCCGCTTGCCAATGAATACACCTTCGCAGCTCGAATCAAGACCTCTCTCCATTGCACTCAGCTGCAGAAAGACAGTGAGTTATGCACTTACGCAAGCATGAGTGTCGCTCTTCTCCTCTTGCGGACCGACTTTCACTGAACAGCCCCACTCTTACGTCTCTCCTCTCTCAGCAAGCCTCGGAGAGAGAAACGGTGAAGTTTGGAAACTAAGCAACCGGGTCTAAGTGATCTCACACCGATACAGAGCCTGCGTACCTGCTCTTCCCACTATGCTTCAATCCGTGTCTCGCATGTAAAGATCAATGCCCCTCTTTACATCAAGCGGCTCTATCCTCTGAAGTAGATCGGAGCAGATGCTGCCATTGGCAGCTTCAAATTTGTGTCTCACTATGACTGCGCTCACAGGCGGCCTGCTTTTTTTACCAGGAAAGCAGTCTACCCCTGTTCGTTCGCTGAAGGCGGCCTTCCCACGATCCGGTTTCTCTCCTATTTACCTTGGAGGAAAACAACGACGAGCTTGCGGGTTGAATGATCAGACTTAAGCAATCCTCGGCAAGGGTAGCTCCGCTCCCTAGCCATGGGTTAGTTTTTTTTTTAATAAACTGCATGAACCACTGGCCATGCAGTTTTACTGCATGAATGAAAAAGGCTTCAGCTCAGTATAAAAAACGCTTTTTCCATATGCGTCTCGCAAGACTCAGAAATCATTCCTCTATCTCAGGGAACCGAGGTTACGTTAAGTAACGGAGTACGTTTTGTGTACTTAAAATATCACATGAATTTTTCTTAAACACCTGCAGGAAGCTTCGCTAAAATCTCCACTGCATCATTGCGACCGATGGAAGTTAGCAGCTCAGCGAGGTGGCTGACGGTCCAGTCTGGGTTTTTGGTGACGACACCCTCCAAAACGGCGACGAGGGGGCTTTTGTGGTCCTTCATGGAATATGCATAATTGATCCAGGCAAAGGAAAAGGAGCAATGGGCGGCAAGGTGACGTGTGTTCTTGGCACCACAGATGTCTGGGTCTAATACCAACACAAGCTCCTCAAGAACATCCAGGTTGTTCAGCACGGTTTTGAGAGGTGCATCCTGGACCTCAGGTGCTGTGAATAGATTTACAGAAAATTAACAGTTTCTCACTTAAGCAGTAATCAGGAGTTATCTATGGTCACGTGAAACTAGTTTGTTCTTTGAATACCCACCTAACAGATGCGACAATCCAGTTACGTGATCATTGTTACTACTCTCTTTGATTATGTTGTAAGAGATGGCCTCCTCATATCTGCCAATGCTCTTTTTGGACAGGCTTTTATGACTAGCTCCATTACAGCATTTTTTAAATTCTGGTAAATACAAGAGAAGTTCAAGAGGAAAGTCTTTAAGGAGTTAATTTTAAAATATTTTGGATCAGCATTAGTCTGTCACAACAGGAAATATTAGTATGTATAAAACCGGCAGGATTTCCTTCATATTTTACACTGACCTTCATTGAAAGGCTTAGACCTCTTGATGAAAAGGAAGATACACACCAGAATGAGAGTTGATAAAATCCCAAAACATACATAGATCCCTACAAAAAAGCATGAGAAAACAAACCATCAAATCGGCTTTTCATCAGCATCGATGCCAACACCTTCAAATTCTCAAATTTTACGTACAAACTGAATAGTCTCAATTTTAATAAGCAATCTAGATACAGATCAACAAAAAGTACTGAACACATTTTGGGTTGGTGATATATTGTAAATGTGTACAATACCAATTCAAAAGTTTGGGGATCAGTAAAATTGATGTTTTAATTCAGCAGGAAAAAATAAATGTTTTACATTTTTACAAAATTGTATTTAAAAAATGCTGCTTCTTTTTATAGATTAAGGAATCCTTTTAAAAAGATATAAGACATATTAAGCAGTTTTTACAATTGATTATAATAGATGTTCCTTGTGCACCAAAACAGCACATTTAAATGATTTCTGATAGATCATGTGGCATTGCCATCACATGAATAAATTACATTAAAAAAAATATTCAAATGCAATAAAATATTTTTTATAGTACTGTTTTAACTTTTTTTTTCTACAGCATAAGATTAATTCTTTCAGAAACATACAAAATCGTACAGTCCTCAAACTTCTGAACTGGACTGTAGCCTATGTAGGCTATATGCTAAAGAGATGCAAAACAATACCTATGAATTGATTAAATGATGACATTTCAGTGGGACTTGATGAAGTGTTTGGCATAGAGCTTTGAGGGCTTGGAGTAAAGTTTTCAGTGACTGCAGAGGGCTCTCTAAAGACATTTTGAGTGCTCTGAGAATGGCTTGAGCTGGATACAGAGCTAGATGTGAAGACAGGCGTACTTGCAGTCTAAAAAGAACAACAGCCTATATTAAGCTCTATTGCATTTCAGTTGTATTTGTTCTCTTTTGGTTTATGCTAATATCTCTGTTTTCGATGAAAAAGCAGTAGAGAGAGCTGAAAAGTAAGTGGAACAATCGTTATTACTGTTATCTTTGTGGTCTGTGGCAGTTGAGGGATGCATTTTCCATCAAAAACCTGCTCCCTGCAAAAAAAAAAAAAGTTACATTTGCAATATTATCACTGCATATCGGAATAGAGAGAAAAGCAAGCTAACTTGTTTGTGTAGATAGAGGTAATATGGGCTCTAATCAAAAATGAATAAACGCAAACCGTTATCGTGGACTAGCCATAAATAACTTTAGCAATATATCCATCCAGATTAGACTGAATTTCTTGGTACCAACAAACAAATTAATAGTAGTAAAAAAAATGAAAGTACCCTAAAACGTACCCTTGTCTACAGCAGATTGCATCCGATGTTGTGCTGCATTCAGACGCTGGAAAAAGTGGAGTTGGGCAAGAATGACAATTTTGGCATTTGACTTGAGATCCATCATTAAATGTCCCATATCTGCATGGTTTGTAAGGTGACTTGATCTGTTGTTGTTCGTCGGACCACCCACAGTTTTCAGTAAATTCGTAACCTGTCCTCAAAACAGAACGACGATGAGTAAACGAGCATTCTTTCTTGAAAGTTACACTGTAGGCTGTTTTTCGCACAACAGACTCATTTACAGACACGTTCTCTTAAAGATGCGATCAGTGTTCTCGATGTCTAATAGATCGATGTATCACTTTATTATGAATTTGTACATCACAAATATAAAATCTGTATGTTTTGTAAGAAAGTCTTTTGGGTAATTGACTATTATCGACTGTGCTGTCGACAACATCTCTTTTGCGCGACGAGAAATTTTACCTTTAAAATTAATTCAGGATAACTTGGACATTTTCCAGGTCATCTCAATGGCAAAAAGTGTCCCAATTTATTTGAATTCACCCTACCAGTAATTCGCATTCAAGTTACATGTACATAATGGACTAAGAGGCGATTCATCGAACACACAATTTAAAACGTACCTTTTTTGATTCCATATTTAGTCTCACATGGCTCACATTTGTACCGAGAACGATTCCAGAATGTCCCTTTTAAACACCTATCCGAAGTCATCGAGGATGATATAGTGTTTCTCCCTGACGTGATCGACTGTGTGAAGCTAAGCTGCTGTGAGTTGAATTGAAGGAGTTGGGTGGGTTTTAATATAAAGCAATGACGACACACTCGTGTTGAAGAATAAAATCATCTTCACACTTTGAGTTTTGAAAAGTTTTGTTTGTCTAAAGAGGACCATGTGTAGCCTATACTACGTATACTACTAGGGGAGAGCAGGGGCGAAAGTATCATTTTACAGAAATTCTGTTAGTCTTATTTTTATTAAGTATACCTGACTATGACCTTGTTAATATGTAACTGCAAACATATTTTGTCCTTTATTTTTTGAAAATAAATAATAATAATAATAATCATATATATATAATTATATATATATAAAAATATATATAACCCGATTTACTTTTATACTGAAAAACTCTGAAAATGCAAATAACATGTAGATTGATCATTACTGTGACACATAAAACAAGAAAAAACAACACAACTAATTTGAAAAAAATTACAGCCTCAATAATTAACTTTTTGTGTTAAAAAAATTACGTACCTAATGGCAGGAAATGATGACGAAATTACGTGACATTTCCGTCAAGGGTTGCCTCTAGACATGCTGTCATACCTTGGGATGCAAATGCAGTAAGAGGCTCTGAGAAAATCGCTTTGTTAATTTCTTTCCATGTTACTTTCGACCCCGCTCTCCACTACGATTTATTTTTTATGTACTGATTTTACTGTGAATTATACTGTTACATACAACAAACTTATAATTAAAATGACAGTAGAAGTTTCTAAAAATGAGTAAAATTACAATAGCAACTGTGAACTTGTAATACTATACATACATTTTACAGTAAATAACATTGTTAAATTCAATTCGCTAAATTAACTTCCGACTAAGGTTTTGTACTGCTGTGATAGTGTGTAAACATTTGGTTAACTCATTTCATTTGAGTCCACTGAGAAGGAATATTTCTTAGTATACAACTGCAAACACTTAATATAATAGTAAAGTTCAGACATGACTTTAACTCGAATCACTGTAGTTCATCATCAGCAATAACACACACAAACGTTTCATCAGCAATAACACACACAAACGTTGTGATGAATGTTGCTGAAATTCTTAACAAAGTAATCTTTCCTGCATGAACTCCACATTTACTGCTGAAGTACTCAACAAAGACATCTTTACTGTAAATAAAGCAGCAGAACATCATGCAGTGTGACTGAAGAACAGGCTCTAACCGACTAACTAACAGATCTCTCTTCTGCAAAAACACATGAATACAGTTCAGATAATTATGTGAATTATTAAGTGATGTTTGTGCTTTAGAGATGAACAGCTGCTGTTAACAAACAGAATTACTGAATGAAAGAGAAAGACAAGACATACAACTGACTTTAGCCACAACCCAGATTAAATCAACTGAGATAAAAGCCGTCATTAAATCTTTTGAGATGTTTTAACAACTCCACAGTGGACTCAAATTAAATAAGCTAACCAACTGTTTACACACTGTCGTAGCAGTGAACATTTATTTTGAAATTAATTTAGTGAATTGAATTTCGCAAATGTTCTAATTTGCTGTAAAATGTATGTATAGCATTACAATTTCAGTTGCTCTTGTAATTTCACTCTGTCGTAACTGTGGGTCATTGTAGTGCCCCTTTCTGTCCCAAAACCAGAAGACTGCCATTCCCTCCCACTCTTTTGGATTGTTTTTCTGTTTTTGTTTTTTTGTTTTGGACGGAATCTGTCAGTTACAGTAAAGTTCAGTACATATCACAGTTGCCCACTTTTGCTGAATAAAATCCAAAATGTAGTTTTTTTATTTATTTTTTATTTATTGAACTGAAAGCCATCTTAAACAATGCAGTATGCAGACACATGAAAGTTTATGTAGGCCTAAATCATCCATGCTAACACACACTTTTTCGATTAGATTTTTTTTTTTTTTTTTTTAAGTAATTATTAAAACTATTAAAATTTGTCAAAATATTTTTCGTCAGTGATGGAAATATAAGATGGTAGTGCAAGCAAGTAAATAAGACACAATTAAACAATATTTGAATAGAAAAAATAATAAGAATTAATATTTATTTGCAACAACTTATTGAGTGCTGAATGCTGCACCCATGCTGCACTCGCAGCATTGCCAAGGTAACACTTGGTCAGTTATTTCCTTTGCCAAGGGAGTTCCAAATGCGACAGTAATGTCCTACACCCTTCAAATGACAAACTTCAAGGGCACTGCCCTTCGAAGGGAGAACGTCATGTTCACTTCCGTTTGGAATGCCCATGTTTTCTCTTGTATTTCTCTTGTAACACTTGTCCAAAGAAGAATTATTAATTCTCACTTTAGAGTTTTTTATTCATATGATCTAGTTCATAAGACATATGCCTTAAATACAGGACAAGATGATTTCCGTGTGGGTTTCATTCGGAACGCTTCTTTGATGCTTATATGAAATGATTCTGTATTATAGGCTACGTCTTAAACCCTTCATTTTAGACACAGTGATTAGGATAATTCCCAGAGAATGTGTAAACAATGACTATAATTAAAGTCTGATATTTTAGGTTTAAACAAGGTATTTTTCTCTAAGTCAAGTTCATGCTTTTGACATTTTCATCTTTTTGTCTTATTTTTTTAGTCACCCTTACCTCAAAACGGTGTAATCTGACAGAGCTAATCATTTTCAATTGTTTGGATGCCAAGGGCGATATGACATTACTGATCTGTCCTTTCTGCTGTAGTCTGTTGAGACACCTGGATTACTATAAGCTGATCTTGATTAACTTTGATGTCCAGATCGAGACATCCATATTGTTCTCAGTACTTGCTTGTGAGACCGGCTGCCCAGTGCTGTTGCTGGAATCACACTACCTAGGTAAGACTGACTGCTTTTTTTTTTTTTTTTTTTTTTAACTTTTCATGCTTTGGGGAACAAGAAAAAGTAATAAAATGCTCTATTTTAAAAGCCTTAGCTAGAAATAGCTAGAAACTGGACTTGATTTGATTTTAATTTTATTTTAAAGTGCTCTGTGCTCATTTATTTATTGATGACATGTTGCTATATATACAGTATAACAGTCTGTGAAGACACATAATGCATCTTTACACAGAGTTAAGGCTGCTCTGTGCCTGCTCAAAATTCTGGGTAAAGATGTAATGCCTGATTAAATAATGCCAGCCCACCTGGCCAGAGACTAGTACCAAGCTATATGGTTATCATATCTGTATAAATGCATTTATGCCACATCTGAGCAGCATTAAACAGTGTGAGTAAAGACATCTGATAACAGTTGTAAACTCAACGGTTGCATTTAAGCACTTCTAAAGTGGCATTTAAGTGTCTTTACACAGACTTTTTAATGATGTTCAGAGGTGGCAATAATGCATTTAGACAGCTATTACAATTGTATACTTTTATTCTAGGGGCTGAAGTGGGACTGAGCAGGCATAATTTAGTCTGGCATTTATGCGCCTTTAAACTGACTTTTGAGCAGGCTCAGAGCAGCCTTATCTCGACTTTGTAAAGACATCTTTAGTTCTATTTCAGAAGAGCTTCTCTGATACCTTTGCATTGCAATTTTGGCTCGTTGATGTAGGGAACTTTTAGTAATTATCTAAAAGATATCTTAAATTGCAAATGCAGCATTGGATGCATTTATCAGTTCAATGTCCTGATAAACAATTGGCCTATAAGCAATCATGAGTTAAACCTTTTTAATGCCTTAGTCATCAGAGTAAAGTTTATTGGAGTCTCATGTAAGCATATTAATGTCTGTTTCCTGATGGGGAAGGAAAAGACTCAATCCTGCTGAACCAGCAGCAATGAAGCTTAGAGCAGACTGTCTGACTGCTTTCTTTAAGCCCATCCATCCTTGCTCACACACAGTTCATATATTTTCATCGATTTAAAAAAATAAAGAAATAGCCTTTTGTACATTGAAGTGCTTCTAATTACTCTTAAACAGTGATGTTTTACAAGTAGTTTCATTATTTAAGACTACAGAGAAATATATGACGTTCTCTTTTCTTTAGAAGGTTTTGGATCCAACTTCACCACACTAGCGTAAAGTAGTGCCATTTTTTAGTCACGATGAGTGGAGTCAGAAGTGTTCCTGTTGAAGAAGGCAGAGGCACCTCAGGGCAGACGCAAGATGATGACAGGACCAGACCTACCACAATCATCAATCTAAATCCCAAATCCAGCTGGGTTGCGTTGTGTAAACCTGGAGATGGAGTGCGCCATCAGTTGTATATTCCTACAGTGGGTGGATTTTATCAACACACACTAATGTTGAAACATGACTATTTTTCTTTTCTTTAATCATTTTTACTCATTCTTTATAAGATACTCTGTCATCATTTACCATCATGTAGTTCCAAACCAGCATGACTTCATCCGTGAAACACTATTTCACAGAAATGTTTACATTCTCAGTAAAATGTTTATCATCCAAACAATGAATCATTAGGATCCTTTTTTTTCAAACTGTTTTCACTTTAAAATTAAGTCACATAGGTTTAGAATGTAAATGAGGACAGAGGTTTTATTTTTGGTTGAACTATCCCTTCAAGTCATTCAAAACCAGTTTTCAGTCTTTTGTTGAGCACTTAAATATAAACTGTTTATATAAAATATAAAGGAGTCCATATGACATAAGTCTTCTGAAGTGACACAATAATTTTGTATAATGAAATTATACAAGACCTTAACAACTGATAATCACTGTATAGTCCTGTTCACAGTAAGGATGAAAACTATAGAGTTTTAATAATCATACTAATTGCATGAGAATATCGACACCAGAGCTATCACTATAGCGGCTTTCTTAAGAAATGCAAAAAAACGATTTATGTCGTCATCTGTGTTATTTTCCAGATTCTCCCTCAAAGCAACATTCGCCCCGTTTCAACGGGAAGCAACTCCCTTCCTTTGCCTGACATTATGCCAAACCAGACTTCCAAACCAAGCGTGTCTATTCGGCGCCACAAGAGCACCACAGATTTACCCTACAGCCCTCAGCGTGGGTACATGCGTGGCCAGAGACCAAGTATCTGTGCCCCTACCGAGGCAGAGCTGGCACTTATGAGGCGCTGCTCTTTACGTGAGCCAAACATTCGGCCATGTTGTCGCCATGCTCTTAGCATTCCCAACATGACATGTCCAAGCACAAGCCCTCTATGCAGCACCCCGTCCCGCAGTGCTCTCTACACACCTGTACGGGACATAGAGTGCAGTCCTAAAGCACGCAACAAGCTAATAGAAAGTAAGAATGCACAGACTCCAACTTGTCCACCAGAGCTTCGCGAACAGTGCCGCTACATCTCCAAAGATGGGAAGTGTAGGGTAGACTTGGCACATATGGCTGAGAGAGAACGATTCCTGGCTGACATCTTCACGTCTTTTGTAGATCTTCAGTATAGATGGTTTCTTTTCATGTTTATGATGTGCTACGCAGTCACCTGGTTTATTTTCGCTGGGCTTTATTCGCTAAATGCATTCTTGCGTGGAGATCTCGAAGTTCCTGGTGACGCTGATGTTTGCTACCCCAATATAGATGGCTTTGTGTCAGCATTGCTTTTCTCAGTAGAAACACAGAGAACTATTGGCTACGGTGCTCGGACGGTCTCATCACGCTGCTACGAAGGTGTGCTTTTGGTCATGGCGCAGTGCATTGTGGGCTCCATGATTGATGCCCTTATGGTGGGCTGCATGTTCGTCAAAATCTCACGTCCGAAGAAGCGTGCAGAAACGCTTCTTTTCAGCCGGACTTGTGTTGTGGCCAACCGTGATGACTGTCTTTGCCTTATGTTCCGTCTCGGCGATCTGCGTGAGAGCCACATGGTGGATGCCAAAGTACGCGCTAAACTCATCAAGTCTCGGCAGACGTCAGAGGGGGAATTTCTCCCACTGGAGCAGTCTGAGATCGACCTGGGCTACGAGAGTGGCTCTGACCGTCTGTTCCTGGTGGAGCCGCAGGTCATTCAACACACCATCGATTCCAGCAGTCCTTTCTGGGAGCTTGGGCCGGAGGAGCTGCGGAAGCAACAGTTTGAGATTATTGTCATCTTGGAGGGAATTGTGGAAGCAACAGGTGTGTTCACAATCATAGCCCACTTTACCTGTTGACCCAATTACGCAAATGTCTTGCCATGACAAACCAATATGGCATGCTAAAGAACTATGAATGCAAGAAAACAAGAAAAATTGTATTAGTTGGTATATTTTATTCACTTCCTCACTGGGCTGTTGAGAAATGGGGAGTTTGAAACCAAACAAAGCATAAAAGAAGTTCAATTGAAAATAATAATAATAATAATAATAATTTTCATCAGTGAAAAACCTTTCAAGAACTTATTTAGTTTAGTTTTTTTTTAATAGTAGTATACATGGACATATTGTTATTTTAGTGTTTTGTGTTGATTTTATTTAAGGTTGAATTGTTAGTTTTATGTCAACTTTATTTTAGTTAGTTTCCAAGGCGTCATTTCAAATTTAATCTAATATTTCTATTTCTATTTCAGATTGATTTCAGTTACATCATTTAAATGTTTAGTTTTATTCAACAACACTTATAACAGCAGTGAAAACTAACTAAAGAAGTGACTAAAAGTCAAAAGTAATGAGATTTTGGGCAGATATGTGCTGAATTATCATGAGAGTGATGTGAAACCATGGGAAAAATAAACTCTTGGCAAAATATTTAATTAAATTATATTTAATTAAATGGAAAAACCGCGCCAGATTAAAACCATGCAATTTGTTACAGCGTGGCGCCATCTAGTGGACGTAGTGTTTCCTTCTGAGATAGTTTGGCAACTTTATTTTGACAGGAATGATGTGCCAAGCGAAGACTTCCTACATCGAGACGGAGATCGAGTGGGGAGCCCGTTTTGAGTCGTGCATGACACTGGAGAAAGGGGCGTTTCGAGTGGACCTGAGACGCTTCCACAGCACGTATCCCGCGCCTCTTCCGCCGTGCAGCGCGCAGGAACAGCATCATCACCTGCAGACCCTCCGAGTGGGACTGGAGCTCCAGGAATCTCTCAAAGACAGTGTTAACTGGAAACTGGGGGGAGATGACCAAGAAGACGACATTATAAAAACACCAGGAGCATGTACTTTCACTATCCACAACATCCAGGAGGAGCGAGTGTCAGAAGTCAACGAATGCGAATCTCTTTAGTTGTTGTGAGTGCGATTCTGACGGTCCTCTTTCCTCTTTCCGGTTCAGGGTCAGTTCACCATATGTTTTCGCTGTAGGAATGTCCAGAAATCTTTAGTAGCCTGAATAATTCTGAATATAAAGACTGGATCGGTTATGTCATTTAACCTACTTTTTGAGTGTGTGCGATCACCGCAGAGGTTGTTTTCTTTCCCTCTCTCATGTGTGGGAACGCCGTCTTTTGGACGGAATACGCAACATTTACGCAACATTTAGAGTCGGAACAGGTTTTTAAACACTAGGCATCGTACATTTGCCAACTTTGTAAGTGGTTACAGAGAAAAACAGAACATCATGCAATAAACGAAAACACATTAAATAAGATACACTAAACCGTTTTGTTAGGAGAGGAGGCATGACCGTGACACATCAAAACAATGTCATGTACAATCAGCTCGACTGGCATACATATTTAATATGCTCTAAGTAGGAATAATAGTCTAAAGTAAAAAAAAAAAAAAAAATTAAAACACTTAGCTAAGTCCAGTTAAAGGAATTACTTTATTTAATAATCATTCTTATGGACCATATAACCTAAGTTAAGTTGTACATTTATAAAAATGTATATGATAATGGCGTGGAAGAGACCAGTACAGTGCATTGTATTCTTGAAAAAAAAAAAAAAAGATTCCCAATTGTTGAAGTATTATTATTGCACACGTTTAAGTTGTCTGTGCACTCTAAAGCAAAATGTTTGGGTATTCTTGATGTAGCCTAGAGTTGCAGTAAGCTAAGAAGCATCTGGTTGCGTCACACATTCAACCCCAGGGTATATCCTTCCCACAAATCATAACTGCAACCACATGACCAGGTTTTGCCAGATTGAGAAAACTAACGACGATTACTTTTTATGTTATTTGACCTGCTTGGCATCTCCTGCTGGTAGATGCAGAGACTACACCATTAGTCACCTTTCACCATTGATGGCCATTCAAAATATGTCTACTCTGTCTTAGTGTTACTTTACGGTACATGGTAACTTCTGTCGTAATAATTGTAAATGAAGACAGAAATATTTTATTTGCGTCTAGTTTATCACTGTACACGAATTGTCTTAAGTGCTTAAAGCTAAAACAATATTAATTAATTTATTCATAATATACTGACACATACTTCCAGACCTGAAGCTGCTTGCTGTTCTGTATGCTGCTCTTCTTCTGCATTAAAACAGCCACTGACAAACTCTTACTGCTTTAATTATAATGCTTTTATTAAAAGATTGTATACAGTGCGTAAATAGATCACATAGTGAGTGTGCTTAGATAAATGGTACAGATTTGACCAGCTCAATAAATAAAAACAAACACATATTTTGCATGCTGTTGTGATGATATTTCAGAGAAAATTATAAGCATCGACAAATTACAGTCTACTCCATCTTAAGTACTGAGTGAAATGTTCACCCAACTAGTCGTCCTTCAAAGAAAACCAAAATCAGCTGGCATAAATGACCTTTGTATGTATATTAAATATATTATCATATTTGCATAATGGCTTCAAAATAATTCATAAATGTATTAAAAATAACAAAACCGTATTGAACCTTCCATATCTACATGTTTTATCCCCCAGGCCTCAGGTGTGGCAGTTGTACAGGTATGTGCTGCTCAGGCTCCAGTCTGGAGGGAAGTCCTGCGTGGGGTGGTTCTTCAGGTGTTTCTGCATGGCTGCCAGGCTGCTACAGAACTCCAGACACAGGGTGCACTGGTAGGGAGTGGCACCACCGTGGGTACGCAGGTGCTTGATCATGGCCGAATAGTCACGTGAACGCTGGCCACACAGCCGACACTCGAATGGTTTTTCACCTGGAAGAGAGACGAGGAGAGAGAACTGAGCTGCAGATTTTATCATGATTTCCCATAATCCCTAATCAGTTTTGTAGTCAGTGTTGTTATTGTTAACTAAAACTATAATAAAAAAATTGGAAATGGAAATAAAGATGAAATAAAATATAAATAAAACAAAATAAACTTTAGAAAATTAGAAATGTTTCCTTGGCAGCTAAAGCACTATGAAAAAAAACAAACAAAACATTTATATCTATCTATCTATCTATCTATCTATCTATCTATCTATCTATCTATCTATATATGTGTGTGTGTGTGTGTGTGTGTGTGTGTATATATATATATATATGTATAATTGCATATAAAATCTATATAAAATATTTAAAAAATTATAAGAATAAAAAAAACCCTTAAAAAATCAAAGCCTTTTTTCTGAGAAAGCTGTCAAACCAAGAGACAACAGAAAATAATCTATAGAGCTGATATTTTTAAGTCACGGAGATCACATTAAATAAAATACAGACTTGACGTTATAAGTGATGGACTTGTTTTAAACTAAAAAACAAAACAAACATAAAAAATCATTTTATATCAGCTAGCTGCCGAAGCAACATTTGTCATTATTATTTAGTTTATTATCAATTTAATGTACTAAATTATCTATAAAAAAGTATATACAAGCTATAACATAAAAAAAACAATTAGTAATAAAATGAAAAAAAAAAAAAAAAAAACTTCAACTGCAACCACAATTTGAAAAAGCAAAATTAAAGCTTAAGCAAATAAGAACTATTAAAACTAACTAAAAAAAATAAATAAGTGCAATAGTATGTCAGTGATACTAAAATACCACTTAATTTAGATTACAGATCTAATCTTGATACAGTGAAATGCCACGTTCAGTTTCTCAGAAAGTGAAATCTTTATTTAAATGAATGTTATCTGATCCTGCTCCTATAGAGCCACTTTTCAGCAGAGTTCAGCTCCAGCAATGATTAAACACAGGTCTTCATGATCACTAGAAACTTCCAACGCTGGAGGAAAGTGGCCCATGGGTTTAAAGGCCGGTTGTACCTGTGTGGACCCGGTGATGTGTGTCCAGCTGGTGTTTAAGGCTGAACCTCTTGCTACACTGTTTGCACTGGTAAGGCTTCTCCCCTCCGACACCCCTCCTGAGTGAGCGCACAGATCGCCTGTCCCGTCCACCTCGGCCGCAGAACTTACACCTGAGCGCCATCTCCCCCGAACCTGCCAACAGATGACGAGAGAACAGTGAGTGAAAAACTGGTGGACTATAAATAGAACCCTTCTCTGTTATCATTGGATCTTTCTAATGCAGTTTCATTTCAAAATAAAACCTCAGACAGCCAAATGTGGCTCACTATAAACATAGTGTTCAGAGTCTATTTATCTTTTTACTTTCTCCTTATAAGGAATAGTTCCCCCGAAACGGAAAAATGTGAAAACTCCAGTGAAAAAGTCAATTCCGTTTTGTCCTCTCACATCAAAAATCTTAAAAATCATATTGGTTAATTTAGGACTGTTTGCACTTCAAACGAGACACCTTTATTAGCCATATATGGATAGAGGATGTGTATTTTATGTCGTCTTTTATGAAGAATTTGTTTATCATAAAAATGCAGCTTTTGCTTAACGAAATGGACTGAAGTCTTCGTGGATTATTGTGATTTTTATTTATTTATTTTTATCAGCTGTTTGGCGCTCATTCTGACGGCACCCATTCACTGCAGAGCATCCTTTGGTGAGCAAGTGATGTGATGTAAAATTTCTCCAAATCTGTTCAGATGAAGAAACAAACTCATCTACGTCTTGGATGACCTGAGGGTGAGGAAATTTCAATTTTTTTTGGAGCACTTCATTTTTGTTAAAAAATGTACAGATTAATTTTTCAACTCATCTTAGCACTTACCTACGTTTCCAATTCAAAGCTATGCATGCGTTTTGAGCATCTCAAATAACCTTGAATGGTATCTCATGCAATGAACCAGTGACAGAAATAGTGACCTTTCTACTAAAACTCTCAACAGATCATTATGGTTACCGAGCCTCAGTCCGAAACAGAAGCAGCGCTTCACAAGAACGCAGGGTTATTTTAGGTGTGATACTGGTCAGCTCTTTGGCCCCTCATGTCTACTCAAATGTGTTTAAATTTGTCTGAGTGTTGTCTAACGCGCTGCTGGTGACAATTGTTCCATTCGTTAAAACACCAGTTAACCACGTGTGAAAGTGAAAGGAGACTTATGGTGTTATCTAATTATTAATATTAAAAATAAGGGTATAATATGGGTCCATTTGTTAACATAAGTTAACTTCATTCGTTAACAAGAACTAACAATGAAAAATACTTAATTTTAACATTTACTAATACATTAAATTAAAAGTATCTATTTAAATGTAGTGAACCGTACACTTACAATGAACAGTTTTAATATAAACTTACATTAACAAAGATTAATAGATATGTATTGCTCATTATTAATGTCAGTTAATGTGTTAAATAACAGAATCAATATAATTAAGCTTATTACAGAAACCACAAAAATGCACCGAAAACATTTATATTAGAATATATAAAACCAAAGTCTGATAGCACTAAGGGGGCATATATTTAGCCTTTTTTATTTAATACAATATTTAATTATTTTTTACTTTGCTATAAATTCGGAAAAGCTCTTGTGTTTCACTGCATGCAAGGAAATCTGAATTGTATCCTTTTTAATTTTTTATATACAAAATAAATTTTCATATTGACCACTCTCAAATGACTTGGGAAGGAAACCACATCTTTATCATTGAAGACATACCTATGTGGTCGTTCTCAGCCAGTGTAGAGGACTGCATGATGCACTGATTAAATGGTTTGCATCGGCCATTAGAAATTTAACACAACTCTCAAAAAAACCCCCACTAAAAATCTAAAGGTGAAACGATAAAAGAAAAAATGTATGGCCTTTTAGGGCTTTTGTATATTTCAATATATAAGTTTTTGTTATTCATTCACATCATACATGCATTATTGTTTGCTGGTTAATATCCAGTTCTGTTAAAATAAAGCGACCAAATGTTTATTTTTCAGTCATCTGTAAAGGGGGATTAAAAGTGATTTATGGTCCAAAATAAAGTGACATCTGAGCTTTGGTAGTGCGCAGCCGAGGGGCCCAATTTTAGATAAATACATCCTGTGGCAACTCTCTCTTGGTGTGCGGCCTAGTTTATAGCTCTCCCTGTCCACACACACACACACACACACACACTCATACATACACACCACATCCTCTCCTGTACAGCTTAAATGTGAAGAAAAAGCATGGTTAGCACTTTCTGCCTATATATTCATGAAGACAGATCTTGTGATAATCATATGGACACTTGCACGGTTGTGTAAGCTTATACTTCAGAGCTCGCTGAAACAAAAGCAAACGTGAAAGTCGTGTGAAACCAAAGCAAACATATGTGCCCAAGTGTGTATTCACACATATATAAACTCCCATATACCACCCACACACACAATCTCTCTCTCTCTCTCTCTCTCTTGCTCTCACTCTCTCTCTCTCTCGCTCTCACTCTCTCTCTCTCGCGCTCTCGCTCTCACTCACACTAACTCAGGATGCAGCACAGTAACATAAAACTGCTGCAGAAACCTGCGCCTTTACAGCACAACATTGCTGTTAGAAAAGATGACGTTGAGCATTCTTAAAACTGAGGGTTCATGTTGTTAGATGCATTTTTATAAATCCAAAATCTATCTGGACGATCTGTAAAAAGTGAAAACTGTTCAGCTGTTAACCTGCAAAAAGTGACTTTAGTTTGGCGCAACCTAATGTTGTCAGGTTGAATGAGTCATATGCCGCCACATTTTTAGATTGTGACAAACATTTTCATTAAAGACGAAGAAAATATACATCTTATTTTTCAGAATTGAATCTTAATTGAATCTAATATTGTTGGCATGCTATTCTTCTAAAACGACATAATACGACACTTTGCTATTTTTATCATTATTAGACATGAAATATTTAAGAGACTATATGAAATATGCATACTAAAAAAAAAAGGGGTGCCGTCAGAATGAAAGTCCAAACACTGTTGTTCTCTCACATCAAAGCAAAACTGACATGTTTGTTTAAAAATGTTTTGGACTGTTTTCACTTATAAACGGTGCTTGACCTGTGTATATCTCTCTCCTGATTCTGATGTTTTCACTGGAAAAAGAATTTGGCTTTAAAGTTATTGATGGATTTGTTTCATACAAATGAACAGCTTTTGGCGTCACAAGACATTTATTTGATGGACTGGAGATGTGGATTACTTGTGGATTGTGATGTTTTTCTCAGCTGTTTGGACTTTCATTCTGACGGCACCCATTCACTGCAGAGGATCTGTTGGTGAGCAAGTGAAGTAATGCTAAATTTCTCAGGCTGTTCCGATGAAGAAACAAACTCATCTGCATCTCGGATGGCCTGAGGGTGAATACTTTCAGTATTTTCAGCCAATTTTCACGCAAAGCCAATCTTTGCGTGATCTGTTCCTCTAATTACAAAAATATACATTTATATTTATTTTAAACTAAAACTACTCACACGTAATATACCACATAAGTTACATAGTCTCTTAAAGATAAACATCTCATAAAAATGTGTTACTATCATTCTCACCCCAATATGTTCAGGAGTGTATATGCTCGAGCACACATAAAAAGCGCTCTAACCCCAATTTGGATGAAAGAGGAACAAGCCAACACGTCTCTTTTGGTACTGTATACAAACCACCATGAAGCACAGAGCTGATCGACCGCAGGACTGTGCTGATGCACCACGATTCAAAAGCCACACAGCACTCTCTTGCATACAGCTTTACACCCCAGTTTAGAAGGTAAGGGGTCATTTGCTTCTGCCTTTGTGTCCTGAGAACAATATGCAAACCAGGACAAAGCATAACCACCATTTGAACTGCACAGTAACCCCTAAAGTGTTTTTGGACAGTCAAGGAACTTACAGTACGCAAATGTTTTTGTTAGTCGGCATCTGTGCTGCAGGAGCATTTCTCAGAACTAACTTTACTTTCGTTAACGGGTGTCAGCGTGTGTTTTTTTTAATCTGAAGTATGAAGTCATTTCCTTCAGGTTCACACGGATGTGCTAGAAGAATATCCACAGTTATAGTTCATTGCATTAATGTTTGACAATCAGGAAGCTCTGAATACGTTTAATGCTGAAAACTACATCTGTTTGAAAAGTGAGCCTGTATTGCCTTGCAAATCAGTGCATTTGAATTAAAAACATTTTCAGAAGTGGCAATGACATTCACATTTTAGTTATTAAGGTGCTAGCATTTATTTATGTATTATTCAAAAGCAACTTTAAACTGCACTGAAAGTATAGATTTTAAAAAGTTGTGCATTCCTTGGGAGTCAAAATGTGGATAAAAAAAGAGAATTGCATTACAAAATTAATTCATAAAAATCAAGAAAGTGATTTAAAAATCATTTAAATGAATTAATTTAAATAATTTAGTCAGTCTGGCCTAGGCTTGTTTCCTGGTAAACATGGAGTTGTAAATTAATATCATTAGCTTTGTAAAAAAATTGCTTTTGTTACTCTATTGTAAGTCATTTTAGATAAAGGCATCTGCTAAATGCATAAATGTACTGTGTAAAAATAAATGTACAAAAAAACATTTTAATGGGAAATTCTGGCTTGGTATTGTTTCGGAAAGATTTCAAAAGAATCAAACTCATACGATACTTCAGTTTTACAGAATGAATAAATCTTGCTACTTTTCACTGTCTGCTATCCTTTCTTTTACTACTGCAAGCGGAAGAGAGGCCACAGCCGCCATCTTTCAGCTCTTTGAGAGATACACAGCATTTACATCCTGTTGTGTGCATCCATTCCTCTGATCTGCGTGAAAAGTAGATGCATCCCGGACAAAATCTGCAGCTTACTGCCGTGGATTTCGTTTGTTTCTGCAAGCTTCTGTATGATTATCTATATGCCTTCTTTATTCTGGGCAGATAAAGAGTGTCTAGTCTCATTTTTGTGATATTACCTGAGGTTGATGACCCAGGCGTTGGCCTCCAGGGGTTTTCCAGAGCTGGTTTACCGCAGTGTCTGCAGCATATCTCCCTCTCCTCTTGAACCTTTGGCTTCCTGTGGAAAATGTCGTCACGTTAATGCTCATTTCAAAGATGTCCATATTTTCCAATGTGTATCTAGCATAGACGATTGCTTTTAGGACTTTATTCATCATCAACAAATATCTTCAAACTTAGTCACTGCCTTTTCCGCTACTGTTTTTTTTAAACCACTTGTTGATCTGGTCAGTTAACACCTGCAGGTTCAGTTGCACTTCAAGAGCTGCATTTCCACACTCTAGTGTGTTTGCTAGACCACAGCTAATTCAGACAAGCAGGTAAAGGTCAATGAGAAGTGAGAAACCTGATGCTTTCAGGTGTTACTGCTGATTACCACCAATGTGTTATCATATTTGCGGCTTTATTTAGAAGAAAAGGCGCTATCATTTAAGTTTTGTAAAAGACAAACACACACACACATGCCTCAGCTTACATTATTTAAACTAGTAGATCAGATGTTTGTAGATGAATGCACACATGCCTAGATATGACTTTCTACACAAAACAAAATATTTTTGGACTGTTGTGAAGGTAAAGCATTCTACAGATGTCTGTATGAACTTCTTAAAAGCTTTATAAAGGATCCCAGGATGTACCCGATGTTTCAGAATGAAAAAAATACTGAGAAATAAGTAGGTGTTAAGTGTGTGAAGAAAAAATATACGGACAAACATCGACATACAGCGCACACGCTCCGTAGCCCAACGCATGTAGACATGAGGCGACAAACTGCCATTCGAACTGGTCAAATCTATGTTAGCAAATCATAAAAAAAATAAAAATTAGACTTACATCACCTCGTTCTATGACTAAAAAGAGTAGGAACAAAGGTTTTGTGCTCAGGTAGCAGGAAACAAAGCAAGCAGACAATGGTTTCCTCTGCCGGAGTCGAGCAACCTGCAGCGCATCTACAGTGTGCAGGATAGCTCATCCGATTTCATGCGATTCGATGTATTTAGAATCAAAATAGAAATAATGTGCTCTTCCAAATGTGTTACATTAGTCTGAAGGGCTTTTATACATTTTACATTATTTGGGATGTTTAACCACAAAGTATGATATATTTGAGTCTAAAATGGTGTGTGGGTGGCTTGTACGGTTTCCCTATGCGTGCTTAGCTTAAGAAATACTGCATCTGCTCTCAGATGTTTCATTTCACCATACATTGAGCAAAAGAAGCATCCAGATCTCTGTCTGAATGGGGCACCTGTTTGTGTGTGTGTGTGTGGCAAATTAGGGAGTGGAACAGACTTTGGCTAAAAATGAGACCGAAATAGAACATCCTGCTCCGAGGGTGGAGATGACTGACTTTCATGTTTACTGTTTGTAAAGTTGGGGACAAATGGGGAGCTCCCCTCAGTTTCGGCCTTTATAGTAAGTGTTATGTTCCAAAACACTCCGCCAACATATCCAGTATATATTTAACATGGTGCTTCTGTGCTTTTATACTGGCTCAAACACTTAAAATTAAGCACAAAAAACAAAACACTCAAATTACTTAAATGTGTAACTTACGGCTCCTTGTGAGCCTAAGCACATATATACAAATGATACATTTAAAATTACATTTAAATTAAAATATTTATTATTCTTAACCCATTGCAACTCTAACATATTCGTCTTCATTGCGTAAATACTGTTATTCCACTGCAGTGGAACCACAGGCTGTTATTAGTTCCCCTCGTTTTAATGGAGCCTGTAGAAAGATAACTGTTGTAGGTGGAAAAGGGGGCTGGTTGGGGAAAATGTGTCCGTTGGAAAGTACAGAATAAGAGGGGTATCATCTAATTTACATTCATAGACACACACACACACACACAATTATGAATACATATGCAAGCATATATGCCACCCGTCAAAAGTTTGACACGCTTGACTGAATTTCTTTCTCAACTTAAAAACAACATGTTATAAAATAGTGTTGTAGATAAATATAATGCTTGTGTATTAGCTATTGTATAAAAATATTTTTAATTACTTAGGATGAGTTGGAGCTGATAGTGAAGGAAAAATTGTCAGATTTTTCAGTGCACATGTGAACTCCTTCAATACTGTTTAAAAAGCTTTTGAGAATTTACTACTATTTAAATAATGGAAAGTAAAATAATGGTGAAATAAAAAAAATTAAGAATGAGTATCATGTGTACTTGCTAGGCACTACAGTGTAAACACAAAAAAATTGTTTATTGAAGTCAAATATTTTAATCCGGATAGAAGTCAATTTCAAGCAATCACAAGGTTTTTTTTATTTTTTTATTATTATTTATTTATTTTTTTGGTCTTAAGTCGCTGGGCTATTTTTGTTGCAATAGCCAAATATACATTGTATTAGTCAAAATTAAAGATTTTTATTTTAATGCCAAAAATCATTAGGATATTAAGTAAAGATCATGTTCCATGAAGATATTTGGTTGCACTTTATTTTACAGTATGTGTACTTACAGTGTATTTATAGTGTATTTACGGTGTATTTATCTAAGAAAGTTCTGGTAATACAAGGGAATTACTGTACATGTAGGGTTAGGTTTAGGAGTAGGTTCGGTGGGTTAGTAACTAGTTATTACATAATACATTATTGTAATAACTATAATAAGTACACACATGAGTATGAGTAGTATACACATGAGGAACAGGACTGTAAAATAAAGTGCTACCAGATATTTAGTAAATTTCATGCTGTAAATATATCAAAACTTAAATTTTGATTAGTAATATACATTGCTAAGAACTTCATTTGGACATCTTTAAAGGCAATTTTCTCATTATTTAGATTTTTTTTAACCCTTCAGATTCCAGATATACAAATATATAATTTTTTTAAAAAATTGACCCTTATGACTGGTTTTGTGGTGCAGGGTCACAAATAATTTAAATAAATCAAGCAACACTATATTGGCCTGTACAGACAACACCAAAATTTGGAAAAATATTTTTTTAAATCTAATAAATAAAACATAAAAAAATTACTCACTACTTTAGTAGTAGCTATTCCTTTTTTTTTTGCTATTTTAAATATTGAAAAATTCAAAATATTTAATATGTTAATATTCAATGAGAGGTGACGTTAACTGATGCAAAGGCAGAAAAAAATGAAAGTAAGGTCAGATTTTGCGGTGTTTGCTCTAGGTTAAAACTGTAAATGTGTTGTTGGATTGGTGAAAAACAAGTTTAACAGGCTAATGGTGTTCCACTGAAATTAGCTGACTATAATGTGGTTTCCTGTTGAACATATCATAAAAAAAAAAAATAAAAAAAAAATTCTTTCACCATGCTGGCAACACTCAGATGGCTTCTGAAGCTCTATGTTTAAAAAATATATAATTTCGTTATTGAACATTCATTGTTTAATTCCGAGGGCTGAACAAGTATTTGAACACTTAAAGGGCTTTAACTATTTTTTTTATTATTTATTCACCTTCATGCCTGAATTACTTTCTTTCTTCTGCAGAAGATATTTTGAAGGATGTTCACCAAACAGTTTTGGTTACGACTTATTTCTATTGTATGAACATACAAAAAAAAAAAAAAAAAAAAAGAAACATGGAGACATTTTTCAAAATATCTTTTGTGATGTTCCACCAAAAATTATTATTATTAAAAATAAATAAATAAAAATGCAAGTTTAAAACGAAAATAGGATCATTTTTGGGTGAGCTATCTCTTTATAAGATGTAAGAATATCATTACATTAGATGTGAGGTGCTTTGAACATTTTATAATTTAAATCACAAAAAGAAAAATCCTTATAAATTCAGCTTGTGCTGTCTGTCTTTAAAAGAAACTCCACATCGTTTGGTAAATGATCTAATCCAATAACATTCATACATTGAAAGTGTCATATGTGTGTCATTTCTTACCTCTCTTGATCATCTGACATGGACCCTGTTAAAGCTGTGCTGATAGAGGTGGTCTTTCCTTTCAGACCAGGAATGAAGGGATTGTCTGGAGTCAACGGAGGAGGGTGTATGAGAGGGTGATAGGGCTGAAGCAACCCCGTGTAACCCATAATTGAGGAGGAGACCTGTGGCTGGAGCGAGTGGTGGAGGATGGGGTACATGGGTGTGGGGTAGGGATACGCTCGAAGGGAGTGAAATGCCATTATTTCTCTACAGTTTAACATCATGCTTCTAGACGAGCTGACCGGCGGCCAGCAGAGGCGAGGGGTGGGAGACTGAGCTCTGGAGGAGATGATGGTCTCTCTGGAGAACATGGGAGGCAGAGGAGACACGGGAGAACAGCTCTTCTTATGTGCATCGTGCACCGACCTCTTGGTGGAAGAACGTTCTTCTTCTGAAGAACAATCAAGGTGGTCTTCATCCGAATTGTGGCTTCTTTTAGACAGCTCGGTGTCCTTCTGTGCTTTGTCATCTCGGAGTGCATTTGCTACTTTTGTGTCTGTCCTAGTTGAATCTGGATCTCTAAGTTTTGCTTGACATTGTTCTACCAAAGACTCCATCTCAAGGTACCTTGCACCCCTCAGCAGCTCCTCGAGATCATCTTTGGGCACCTCCAGAGATTCGCTGTACACATAGTCCAGGATTTGCTTGAAGGTGTGAGAAGAGACTCTGTCTATTAAGCAGCAGTACTTTTGACCTGAGCCGTGCTGGTTTGTTAACTGACGCTTCAGCCATTTGCTTGCCAAGGCTAGTATCAGAGCGTGGGCTTTAAATGTAAGGCCCTCCACAATGACAAGTGTGTCACAGAGGGTTCCTGCCTGGCGGAGCTGCTCCGTCTGATGCAGAAATGGCACGTGGTGAGGGTTATGAATGCGGATCATCTTCAAAGAGCGAAAGGTGCAGCTGAAGTGAGATGATCGGGTTTGATGTCGAGATGAGAAATCTCATGTCAGCCTTTAGACGGGGGAAAAAACAGAGGGTAAGTTTGTCATGGGACAATGAGGAATAATAGTCGATCTGAAAGAAAACTACTCAGATCTAAGAATCTTAAAGTAATCTCCCAGGAAATTATAAAATATGGAAATAACTGGATTATGTAAATGACACATTTTTGTGTAATATGCTATATTATATAAAAAAATCTAAACTTTAATATATGTCACACATGTATCACATACACCCTCTCCCAATGGTAATGTTATACTATTGAATATTATATATTATATACTCAATATATACTGAAAAAAAAAACACTAATATATACTGCCAATTAATATTATTTTTATTTTTTTAAACTATAATACCCCTCTCTGATTAATGAACGATCTTTTTATTTACTTATTTATTGACACTTGTTTATTAATTCGGTAACACTTTAGAATAGGTAACACCTATAAGTTGCTTATTAGCATGCATATTACTAGAATATTAGCCATGTATTAGTGCTAATTAAGAACATATTAATGCCTACTTGACCATTCTACTTGACCTTATTCTACATCCGTAATCTTATCCAATACCTAAACCTAACAGCTACCTTACTAACTATTAAGAAGCAGCAAATTAAGAATTTATTGAGAGAAATGTTGTAGTTAATAGTTAACAAGTGTTACCTATTCTAAAGTGTTACCATTAATTCTTAAATTTTTGTATGTATCTGGATATTGTTTGGATATCTAAAACAAAGAAAAAAGATAATTAATAGTCCAAATAAAGTTCCCAAACTCAAACTATGCTTGTCCGCTCATTAGATGGCACATACACTGATGTATCCAACAGTCATGAATAAGACGATCAATATAAAGCAGACTTCTTTTTTTTTTTTTTTTTTACATGCATCTGAGGACTGATCGAACATTTCATCATTCAGCTGTTTTAAAAAGAGACCTCATGGCTTTCAGACGGAAATACTGAAAAAAAAAGACTGAAACATAGATAAGCCTGAAGACGTAAATACACTTAGCGATATAGGCCATTTGACTTAATTTCAGAGATTGTGAAAGACATATTCAGAAGAACCAAATAGGGTTTTTTCCTGAAATCATCAGCGTCACAACACCTCTAACCTACTTTCATACTTTAGACAGACAATCTAATTCACAAAATGAAACTGTCTCACAATACATTCAACCATGAACTGGAATTGCATTTTTTATGTATGGCACAACACGGAGGCGGACATGTCTGGCATTGTCAAAGGACCTTTCACATTTTGCATCACCTTTGAAATTTAGTTGTTGAGCTTTTGTGACGAAGCCACAGACCTCTTCAGAATGTGAAACTCTGACTAATGCCGGTACGCTGAGACTCGTAAGAGTTCAAGTTTGTTTGATCAACAACAATAGTATCAAAGCCATACAGTAGGTCGGTTTAGATACGCATCTACTGTAGTAGCAGTGTGATGTGGTGTCTGGTGAAGCATTTGATTACAGTACATGTCAGCTGCGTTCTAATTCCTCACAATTGCGCAGAAAGCGATGCAGACAGTGTGTGGGGTGCCGACTGGGGCAACGGAGGACGGTTTTGATACTCGATCTTGTAATGCGTGCACATAATGACACTTTAAATAAGAAACATGACCATCCTGGAATAAGAGATGGCCGTCTTTGGACAGTAATGAGATGTAACAGATTTGAGACGCACATATTTCACTCAACGCTATATTGTCGATCTGACAATGCATGAACAAGAAAGTCGAAGATCATCGAATGCCTGCAAAACCATATGCTGAAACGATCACTCCCCCTCAGCGTGGACGCAATGGTGACGGATTGTGTGGAACACACTTTACTGAGATGACAATGCTCGATGTTCTGATTACTAGAATTGATGCTGAACTGCTTAAAAGTGAGACACACACACGCATCGCACACACACACACACACCCCGCAAAGCATGAACAAAACAACTGAAACAACTCAATGTTAATATTGTATGGCATTTTACCCAAACAGGTGTGTGCAGATACTTTGTTTTCATAACTGCCCAAATGAACTCTTGAGAGTTCACACACTCATAATGTAGCTTACATTTCTAGCTAACACAGCTTATGGTGTCCGGAACGAAGTAACGTAGTAGGATAGTTTACCCCAAAAATAAAATTCCGTCGTCATTTACTCATGCTCATGCCATTACGCATTTCTTCACAAAAGAAGGTCATTGAAGAGCACTGGTGTCCAAACATACTGAACTACATTGGTTTTCATTGTGCGAGCGTGCAATGTATAAGACATTTTGTTTGGAATGACATGAGTGTATAAGTATGACTACACATATGTTTTTTTATTTTTTCATTTTTAGGTGTACGGTCCCTTTAAAACTGAATATACTCGGCTGCCAACAGAACAAATTACTTCTCCTTTACACATTTGTTTGTAGCATTAGCTTGTGTGTGTGTACCTTTTTTTTCTGAAAAAGCTAGATGAGTCATGTGTTATACTATAATATTAATAGTCTATTGTGGCATAAATAAAAGTGAGTCATATTACTGTACTTCTAGCCTACACTGAAAATGATGCTTAGAAAATAATACGCTATTATTAGTCCTTGCAAAACAAGCGATACATGCAAACCTTAATATCATATTGCGAAAGCTACCAGCCGAAACTCATTTCTTGCTTTATGTTTATAGCAATTTATAATCAAATCTGAAAATATTTTATAAAAATAGCTAGTCATGTAAAGCATATTGTACATGTATGCTATAATATAATAAAAGGATACATTTCACACATTTTCTACAGCTATTGTAAACTCTAGCAACCAAAAAAAAAAAAAAAAGTACAGGAACATGAATATTGTTGCTATGGCAATTAACAATGCTAAATGAAATGCAAATGAAAAAGTTTTAAAGTACGCCAAACAAAGAGCACTACAGCAAACGATATCTCACCAGTTCATAATCTTATTATTATTATTTTTTTTTTTGCCAACTTCTTTTAAAGCCCTGGTGCAGTTGAAGTCTCATTTGAGCATGACAATAAGAAGAATGAAACTGAGGAAGATGTGTTGTAATTGCGATGCAGTTTTGACTTAAATGACTGTAAATTCGGCAATAGTGCAATGAGCAATGGACTTACCTGCCATGCAGGTCTGTGAATGTCTATATATGAAACGCAGGTTATACTCTGTCCCATAACCAAACGGAATCCTTTCCTTCATTGTACGAAACTACAGCACATCAGATGTAAAAACTACTGCCCAACAAAAGCCCTTCATTAGCCCTGCTCACAACAATCTAAAAAGCGCTATTAACATAAATCTAAACCACTAGAGAAGAAGGAACCTATAGACTGTATAACAGACACTCAAATGCAGGTGATAACTTCAGAAAACTGCAAAAGTGTAACGGTCAGGCCCACATAAAGAAACACGGCGAGAGAAAGAGGCCCATGAGTAACAGGGGAAAACCTGTCTTCAGTGACACATCCTCTCCGGGCCTGCAGTCAGAAAAGACCTCAACACACACAATCAGACACTTTGCACCGATGCTTTTGTAATCAAAAGATGATTTTCCAGATATAGAAAGCACTGCAATTGGTGATGGGGGAGGAGAAGATGCAGGCAGACAGCAGACAAGATAGGAAATAGCAAGATGACACTAGAAGATGGAAAAGAAGCCTGACTGACAGAAACCTTCAAAGACGTACCTATGCGATCAAGGTGGAGGCTGTGTCCTGCCGCGAACGAGTCAACAGAGACGCATTAACATGCATCGCGACCTCAACCAGAGGTGTCATCGACCAGTGGAAGCCTACATGTGGGTGAGATCTAGCAAGGCCACCTCAAAACTCAAGCCAGCCCCTCCCCTTTGCACCTCAGACATCTGTGATTGGTCTTCTTTTGCTTTTTGATGTCTTTCTTTCACAATTTTTTTTCTAGAAGTCAAGTGCATCTGTGCTGTTGACTTATTTGTCCTTTAAAACCTCATACCTGATAGATGCAGAACCATGATCTGGTAAAGCTCAGAAAGTTGATTAATTAAGAGATTTCCAACAAAACATTTTGATAAGAGAACCTTGAATATAATACGTTTCTCACGTTAGAAATGGCACCTGAGAACATGACAAAAATGACAGTACATGTTCACTCATAAGTGAAACCGTGATAAAACAAAATAAATATAATTTCAATTATACTTAAAAGTGAGTTACCTACAAACCTTCTTTTTTTTCAGTGTAAAGTTCGGTTGCCAATCTAATTCTTTAAAGTGGTAAAGATAAATAGATTTGTCATGGGAGTGAGGTAAGCAACCACTTATACGTATTGGTGATATTGAACAGTACAAGATAAACAAGCTTCTCCGAAACGTATCTAGAACAGTATTGTGGAAACACTCTTTCCTCCTATTCGCTAATAGACTACCTTTGCCTTAAAAGGCAAAAATGTTTTTTTTTTGTGCCATTTTTTTATGCAACTGCCCACACTTGCATAAAAAAAGAAAAAAAAAAAATCACAAAAATATCATGTTATGGAAAACAGCCAGTAAAACTGTCACTCTGGCCTCAAATGAAACTCCCTCTCCAAAAATAAATAAATAAATAAAACATTGTAGAGTCATCTCCTCATCTCTCTGAACAAACATCCATTCACACATGCATTTCTCTTTACCGACACTGATGATATAATCCAATTTTATAAATTGAAGGGACTGGTTAATAAGCAACTCGACCCACCAGATAACAAAAATTCCATGAAGAAAATGAAAGCGAAGGTGTGCAAATTGTTATTTGAAGTCACCTTATCAGTCACTGCAGTGGAGGCTGGAGATCTTTATCAAATTATTATGTGTGATACTTCACACTGTCATGGAAACTGTCATGGAAACTGTCATGGAAAGTGGCACTTCCTTTAAATCAGCGTAATTAAAGACCTGCTCTCTCGTAATCGTTGAGCTTCTCCATTTTTACAATGGTGTTATGGGGACACAGTCAGAATCATGATATCTGCAGAACCTGAAAAAGCCAATATATATATTAAAAATAATAGCTAAATTTTTTTTGTTGATATTGACTGATAATCTTCGTATGGGCTTTTGCTCTCATAAAAATACTAAATTGCATTTTTAAACACACCACGTCGTGTCCGATCATGTGACACGAGGACATTTACGTGAGGCTTCCGTACGCACCATATTTGAATAGCCGGTTCCGCGAATTTACAACAGATTTTGTGTTACATTGTTTTCATTAGTGAAAATGAAATAGACACATTTCTTTCTTGAGTTATTTTTAAATGTAAACAGAGCATCAGATAATGGTCTTCCAGCCCTGTTTGGAGACTGGTTTTAGTGGGGTTTTGACCACTTCTTTAGCTAATCAGGAGACCAGCTAAAACCAGCTGCTTTCATGAACAACATTGTTAAAATCCCTTCCAAAATGCACCCCCCCCCCAAAAAACAAAAAAAAAACAAAAAAAAACAAAAAAAAAACAGCCAATCTAAATCCACCCAGGTTGAGTTTAAAAAAGTGGCCGGAAACAAAACTTAATTTCACACTTATTATAAAGAACATTAGTGTCCTTTCTCATGAACACTAATATATTTATAATATAGTTATCCTAGTTATAGTTCTAGGTGTGAATTTCTCTTTAGTCTCCTCCCACCTTCTACACAAGTGAGAACACCCGAATACTAGTTGTTCACCGTTGAATTGAGGTTTTAAAGCACTTGTGGTGGATAGCTTTTTGGGTTAACTATATTTTCAGTTATTTGGAAAGTTGTAAACATTAATTTCGACAAGTAATACAATTATTAATGAATTAACACTGAAATAAACCTCCACTTTCAGTTTACATCTAGTTTCTCTCAGGTTCTGGAAACACTTACTTGACAAAACCACATCTGAGAGAAGCAGCATTTAAGCCAACAACAGGCGTAGAACTTTTCACAAACAATATATATTTTGTGAATGTGTTTAGGCTAGGTTTTGTAGGTTAAATCTACAAATTTCATTTTTAAGTGCACAATGTCAAGCGTTTGGTTAGTATTTGTCGGGGGGCTTTGCTGTTAGACTGTTTAACAGTTACAGCTTTAATGCTCCAGTAATTTCCAGACAGCCCCCCCCCTCACCTTTTGAAAGAAATGTCAAGTTTTGCATACTGTACTCAACGGTTCTCACACTCACATGAACATGGTGATGCACAATGAAACTGTACTACAACGACTGAAACCCCTCAGGGAACCCGAATCACCCTGAAGACGCCCTCTGCTCCTATCCTCCTCTGATGTGTGTTTTTTTTTTAAAGAAGGGTATCCCCACCACTAAGGTTAAACATTTTAGATGTGTTTGCACTTGGGGTCTACCTATGTCTTGTTGTTATATGTATTCATCATAGTCAATTTGGCTTCATTTACAATGAACAAGGTGAGATGGTTGAAGATCTGTCATCCATCACTAGCGGTTATAAAAGAACTCTGGATTCACAAGCACAGTTTTGCTGTGCTGATGTGTTTCCTATATTGGAACAGGGATGCATAGATGCATTGAGTAAATGTTTATGAGTGAATAATGTGTTTAAATGTCATTATGACTACAGTCAGAATGCAGGGACCACCTGTAAAGTGAGCATGACATTAATATCAAAAGCCACAGTTTGGATACCACACAAGGACATCAACACGTACATATTGATACCTACACACTTGCGATTTTGACCTCGACCCCGCATGATGAGTCACTTGGAAATAGCCTGCATCATCTGTGAATGTGCATATGTGAAAAGTGTTTGTGTAATTTGAGAGAACAAGTAGGCAAAGTGGCAAATAGTTTTATTTTTACTTGCATTTGGTGCTTGGCTAGTATTAGTTTTCCTTTAGACTTCATGTTGTATCCTCTAGACTTTGACTTTAAATTAAAACTCATTTATTTTCTACGTGCGTGTTATAGATTTTACTGTGGTTCTGAATGGTTCATCCTTGTATGTTTTATATTTTATCCCTTCAAACTCATAATTTTTAATCAAAATGTTTGATCTTTCAGTAAAAAGACATCTCTGGTGATTGTTTGCTGGACCCCAAAACTGAAATTTACTATTGACTGCAAGCAAACATTGATTTCATACTGATTGCATACATTTGAATCACAATACAGAAGAAAATATGATTTTCAGTCATATCTAAGGAGAATAATATCAGAATACTTTGACTATTTCGGCAACAACCCAGAACACCTTAAAAACTATTTAGTATCTAAAGTCAGAAACTAAGAACACCTTATAAGCAACTGCATAGAAGCACACTGGCAACAATCCACTACTCTCTAAAAGTGAGTTTTTCATGAACAATAACCACTCATGCTTTCCCCCCTGCAGTAACTACAATTACATTCAAGCTAAATTAAAGGACAGTAGACTGCTGCGTCTCGTCACGAAAGCTTATCATTTGCACATGTTTTTAAGCCTTGCCAATTTAAACATTCAAATGACTTTAAAGCATTCAAATACAAGAAAAATCGGAAAATCTCAACTCAGTAGGCTACTCACATGCTGTGTTCGGTGCGCACGTAGAGAGCATCTCACGGACAGCAACACTGAGCCCAGCTCTCCTTCGCATCCTCCTGGACCTGAACGAACAAATACAAATTGCAGTCTAAACAAACTGAAAGGATTTGAAAGAGCCCAATTCAGCACCCATGCAAGTGGTGCTCTGGTGTTTAAATGGGCACACACAGTGAGGCGAGTCTTGGAGCGCTTGAACAACAAATTAGCCTCTTCTTGCTTCTTGGGTTATAGAGTTTATGTCCCCACCAATGTCAGTAGCAAACCTATGCCCTTGCTAATGAGAACCTCTTTGGTGGTTTTCCAAAGCATCACTCCCCCACACCCAAATATCAGAATATTGTTTTTGAAAGTTTATATACAAAGTTTAATAGTGCAAGAAATTAACAAACCAGTGCAAACCTCGTACATTTAGCAATTTGGTATTTGCAGTTAGCTGTAAGACCTTAAGGGGAGACCACATTAGCAGGTCATCTCTACATCAAAAGTTAAACTAAGTGGGGCACTGTTTAAAATGCTCGGAAGCTGCAGGGTGTAAACAGTTAAGGGTCCAGTTTGACTCAACAGTATCAAAACTTTAAAACATTGCAGTTTGTAAGAACCATATAAGGAATACTGAAAGGAACCAATCAAATTGTCATCTTCTAAGTTTGACTCATTTCCAAAACATACATGTGTTTAAAATGAAGACCACCCTTGCAAGGGTCCTAGTGAAACCTAACTAGAGCAAGTCTTCCGTGGGTCATCAGTTCTCAGAAACCATTACATACACCCCCTTTTAGTCTGATAAGTTTCCTGCGCAAATATGTAAAGAAATGCTGCTTCCAAATACAGAAGTGAATGGTCTTAAAATTATCATTGGCCTAATTTATTTTTATTTGAATTTCAAGCATGGTCAGAGTACGTGTTGTTTTATTTGCACAATATATAAAAATGTTGTTTTAATTAGGCAGGTTACTATCACTGGAGTAAAACTGAATGAAAGTCTATGATGGCTTACCTTGAACAAGAATGACTATCAAAATGACTAGGATTTACACAAAAGGCATGAATGACAAGTAGTTCCCAGTTACCACAACCTGACACCAGATTGATCTCCATAAACACAGGCTAGTCAGAAGAGCAACGAATGTCAAGAGTTGTGGTTTAGACAAACGTAGAGTGAGAGAGAGAGAAACAGAGAGAGAGAGAATGAGAAAACAAGAAACAGATAGTGAGCACTGAATGTGTAATGAATGAATCTTGAACGGGGGAACTCTCCAGTCGTGGTTTATCATGAAATTCGCTGTAACTTGTGGGTTTGCCGCAACGAGATGAAGAAGCCAATGGAGGCCTGCTTGGTTGCTTGTCAGTAATACCAGTGTACGGGAACTGTGACGACTAAAATGCGATTTTCCATATTACGCTGAATTGAATCTTTCATTATACACATTGTATTTGGAGGTTTTCTGTGGTGTGCCCTCATCTTCAGTTCAAAGAGTGTGATGAGCAGTACATGCTGTTCCTGTCGAGTTTAAAGGGATACTCCACCCCCAAAATGAAAATGTTGCCATTAATCACTTACCCCCATGTTGTTCCAAACCTGTAAAAGCTTTGTTCGTCTTTGGAATACAATTTAAGATATTTTGGATGAAAACTCGGGAGGCTTCTGACTGTCCCATAGACTACCAAGTAAATTACACTGACAAGGTCCAGAAAAGTATGAAAGATATCATCAGAATAGTCCATCTCACATCACTGGTTCAACCGTAACATTATGAAGCGTAGCTTTTTGAATGCAAAGAAAACAAAAATAATGGGCCCTATAATAGACCCGATGCAATGCGACGCAAGGCGCAGTGCAAGTGTATTTGCTAGTTTCAGTCCGGCGCCATTAGAATTTTCCCGTCCAGCATCACATAGTTTAATTCGCAAACCAGCGTCCATGGGCTGGTCTAAAACACGCTGCTTATTAAACACAGGGACACACAGGAGCACACAAACATGGCAAATAAAATAAAAAATTTAAGGATTGCAATGCATAAGAATTTTACGATCTGCTTTGTTTGTTCCCTGTGGATTTTTATGTTATTATTAAAAGACTCTCCAGTTCTCAAAAATCCCGGGAACCATTGTTCTTTATGTGTTTTATGGCCTTTTTCAAGTGTTTTAACATTTTTGGTTTTTCACTAACCACGCATAATATTTTTTTTCTCAAAAACACAATCATGTACATAAATGCATTTCACATATTATTATAGCCCAGTTTGTGCTGATTACAGTGAGATTAGACTTTACCCATTTAGATATTTATAAGAAGCTGAAAAAAAGCACAAATGTCAGGGCATGACAAAACTTCTACAGGCCCCAAAAATACCCTTAGACTCCAGAGGGTTAATAAAAATAAAAATAAAGACACACTTAAAAATATTTTGAGATAATAGAATTATTGAAGTGTTTAAAAATTCATTGCATTGCCACTTACCATTTAAAACTGTTTATTTTATTATTATTTATGTGTGTTTTTATTTAATTAGATGAAATAAATAATTAGTGATTAACCAATAAGATATATATATCTTTAGGTTATAGAACGCAGCATGATAATTATCATATCTTTAGAGTCAAATGTTCAGGTCATTTGGCCCATGACTAAACCTTCCTTAATCTTAAACAATACTCTACCATAATCCCATAGTAGGCTGTCAGTGTCAGTATGGTTTTAGGGGGGCTGCCCCGATGTACACAAGTGGGATGAGTAGCCCCTTGGGTGAGTAATGCTGTCCACTGACATATTTTGTCACTGACCACACACATCATAACTACATCTAACTTTTAGTGAGGTGAAAAGCACAACGTCTAAAAAACAGTTCCATTGTG
The DNA here is from genome assembly GCF_003368295.1 of Carassius auratus. NCBI lineage: Eukaryota > Metazoa > Chordata > Actinopteri > Cypriniformes > Cyprinidae > Carassius > Carassius auratus. Next base: position 48,228 of record NW_020525249.1, on the reverse strand, counting down.
TCATGACATTTACTGCCCATCTTTGAGGTCTGACCCTAAATTATGTGAAACAATACAGCTGTCTGTATAGCTCTGAAGAACTGAGATGAAAGGTGAGAATGTGGATGTTTTTCTGGAGAAAACAAATCTTTATATATATATATATATATATATATATATATATATATACAGTCTTGTTCAAAATAATAGCAGTACAATGTGACTAACCAGAATAATCAAGGTTTTTAGTATATTTTTTATTGCTACGTGGCAAACAAGTTACCAGTAGGTTCAGTAGATTGTCAGAAAACAAACAAGACCCAGCATTCATGATATGCACGCTCTTACGGCTGTGCAATTGGGCAATTAGTTGAAAGGGGTGTGTTCAAAAAAATAGCAGTGTCTACCTTTGACTGTACAAACTCAAAACTATTTTGTACAAACATTTTTTTTTCTGGGATTTTGCAATCCTGTGAATCACTAAACTAATATTTAGTTGTATGACCACAGTTTTTTAAAACTGCTTGACATCTGTGTGGCATGGAGTCAACCAACTTGTGGCACCTCTCAGCTGTTATTCCACTCCATGATTCTTTAACAACATTCCACAATTCATTCACATTTCTTGGTTTTGCTTCAGAAACAGCATTTTTGATATCACCCCACAAGTTCTCAATTGGATTAAGGTCTGGAGATTGGGCTGGCCACTCCATAACATTAATTTTGTTGGTTTGGAACCAAGACTTTGCCCGTTTACTAGTGTGTTTTGGGTCATTGTCTTGTTGAAACAACCATTTCAAGGGCATGTCCTCTTCAGCATAGGGCAACATGACCTCTTCAAGTATTTTAACATATGCAAACTGATCCATGATCCCTGGTATGCGATAAATAGGCCCAACACCATAGTAGGAGAAACATGCCCATATCATGATGCTTGCACCTCCATGCTTCACTGTCTTCACTGTGTACTGTGGCTTGAATTCAGAGTTTGGGGGTCGTCTCACAAACTGCCTGTGGCCCTTGGACCCAAAAAGAACAATTTTACTCTCATCAGTCCACAAAATGTTCCTCCATTTCTCTTTAGGCCAGTTGATGTGTTCTTTGGCAAATTGTAACCTCTTCTGCACATGCCTTTTTTTTAACAGAGGGACTTTGCGGGGGATTCTTGAAAATAGATTAGCTTCACACAGACGTCTTCTAACTGTCACAGTACTTACAGGTAACTCCAGACTGTCTTTGATCATCCTGGAGGTGATCATTGGCTGAGCCTTTGCCATTCTGGTTATTCTTCTATCCATTTTGATGGTTTTCTTCCACGTCTCTCTGGTTTTGCTCTCCATTTTAAGGCATTGGAGATCATTTTAGCTGAACAGCCTATCATTTTTTGCACCTCTTTATAGGTTTTCCCCTCTCTAATCAACTTTTTAATCAAAGTACGCTGTTCTTCTGAACAATGTCTTGAACGACCCATTTTCCTCAGCTTTCAAATGCATGTTCAACAAGTGTTGGCTTCATCCTTAAATAGGGGCCACCTGATTCACACCTGTTTCTTCACAAAATTGATGACCTCAGTGATTGAATGCCACACTGCTATTTTTTTGAACACACCCCTTTCAACTAATTCAACTAATTGCCCAATTGCACAGCCTTAAGAGCGTGCATATCATGAATGCTGGGTCTCATTTGTTTTCTGAGAATCTACTGAACCTACTGGTAACTTGTTTGCCACGTAGCAATAAAAAAATATACGAAAAACCTTGATTATTCTGGTTAGTCACATTGTACTGCTATTATTTTGAACAAGACTGTATATATATATATATATATATATATATATATATATATAAAACTCTCTATAACTCTCTATATATAAAACTCTCTATAACTCTCTTTTTGGCATGAAACACCCCCATTCCACCTACTCCATGGCTTTAGTGTTAAGTTTCTTGTTCCTCAGAAACGCCAGCATCACAAAACCTAACCCGGCTTCAGAAGAGGCGCTCAATGGAGGTACAACAGTGGCACCCAGAGTTGTGGTTTGACTACAGGTATTTCCCTGTGTGTTCACTCAAAATGTACATTATGTAAACACAAAGTCACCACATTTACCACATTTATTTTAGACATATGCACATAGACGACTAGGTTTACATACCTTAGGTTTACTCTCACAAATCTATATGCATATATAGAAAATGATCAACCTAGCCGGCAGCCATATCACCCTGGAGCCCAAGACCTGTTGCCCACTGAAGCTAAGCAGGGCTGAGCCTGGTCAGTACCTGGATGGGAGACCTCCTGAGAAAGCTAGGTTGCTGCTGGAAGAGGTGCTAGTGAGGCCAGCAGGGGGTGGTCACCCTGTGGTTTGTGTGGGTCCTAGCGCCCCAGTGTAGTGAAGGTGACACTATACTGTCAACAAGCACTGTCCTTCGGATGAGACGTTAAACCGTGGTCCTGACTCTCTGTTGTCATTAAAAATCCCAGGATGTCTTTCGAAAAAGAGTAGAGGTGTGACCTCGGCATCCTGGCTAAATTCAACCATTGGCCTCTGACCATCATGGCCTCCTAACAATCCCCATATCTGCTGATTGGCTTCATCACTCTGTCTCCTCTAGCGTTCTGGCGCACTATGGCTGCCGTCGTATCATCCAGGTGGATGCTGCACACTGGTGGTGGATGAGGACATACCCCCTGACTATGTAAGCACTTTGAATGCCTAGAAAAGCACTATATAAATGTCATTAATTATTATTATTATAACCATTTTGGAATATTCTGCTTATCATTACGTAACAGGGTACTAAGATGTGCAGGATACAACTGCGTTAGACAGTCACATTCTATGTTATACATATTTTATGTATTACTTTAGATATAAAAAGTGATGACACCCTTTCAGTATATTATCTTTTCATCACAAGTATGTGATGGTAATGTAAGGTCTGGGAGTATGAAGATCAACTAACTATACGTGAACCTGTGTGAGGGTGAGGTGTCAGGTGAAACCCCCGTTTAGCCCACATATAACTCTGCTAACGCAATCTTATAATGTGGCATGTCTATCAGTTCTATTGTGCAGGAGTTGCTCTAATTAAGTTATTTTGTCTGAGGTGTGGTTTTGTCTTGGTTATAAACTAAACATTTGTATTTGTTTAACTTACGTAAACATGTAAATATTAAATGACCATAAACAAGACAAATAAACAAACAAACAAATAAAGGGGTTAAAGACCTTTATAAAATACTTGTAGTCAAATTCATATTTGAGAAGTAAGTATGTTTAAAAAAAGGGGAGGAATAGGCAAGGTTTTTCATGAAAAAAATTATTGCAAATTGATGACATAATCCAATGATGTATTGCTGTATTGGTTTGTCTGAACATTCTCAATGGCACACAAATCCAGTTGACTTTCAACTATGATCATCTGTGGTCATTTTAATTAGGTCATCAGGGGTGTGAGATATAAACATATTTGATTGTGGATGAATAAAATGACACCATGATCTGTTTATATATATATATATATATATATATATATATATATATATATATGATTAATGATTATTAAACATTTATTAACATTGACAAATGATGGGAAGTTTCAACAAATAATTAATATATTATTTGTTAAGGTTTGTAAAAGTTGTCTATACAACAAACAAAGACCAACAATAGATCATTTGAACTAAAGGTTTACTGCCATTTTTTTAAGCATTTCAATTTACATTAAATAATGGCATGTTAATCATTAGGTAGTTTAGTAAGTTCATTAATAAACATTAACTAGAACATTATCTCATATTTTTAGCTATGGGAATATGGTAGTTTTTCATTTCTGTGTCATTTGTCAAAAGTGTGTTTGTGTAAATATTAATGTTAAACTGTATTTAGTATTTTAGTATTTATTCTGTTTAATTTGGCAGTATATTCAGATCAAATTCTGGCCTCACAACTGCCAGATTCAAGGTTCAGATTATTTTCCGACCTCTAGTGGTTGATCAGGAGCAGAGTGTGACGAAGATTTATTTCAGTTCAGGTCAGTGTACACTCAAAACATTATTTTTGTAGACTTTTATATTTTAGTCATTCTTTTGCAGATTTCACAGCAAGGCCATGAATCACCAAAACATGCATTACTAAAAATGGACAAAGGTCTACACAACTTGCCTAGAACTGGATCTGCCAGACTGTTGCAATGTAAGTAAATCATAATCCTGAATACCAAGAACATGCAACAGGTCATTGTTCACAGGCTGAGTGCATTTTATGGTTGACATTTCCTTCTTGTTAACACTATTGTTTTGGGGTAGAAGGAAGTTTTCTATTATCAGATTCAGTGTGTGGACTTTTACAGACAATGGCACATGTTATGATTTAGTTGCTTCTTTCTTGATATATATGGATATATGGATATATATATATTCAGTGTGAATCTTCATGAAAATAAAGAAAACTCTTTGAATGAGTTTTCTTTAAAAACTTTGAATGAGAAGGTGTGTCCAAACTTTTGGTCTGTACTATATATATATATATATATATATATATATATATATATATATATATATATATATATATATATATATACAGTCTTGTTCAAAATAATAGCAGTACAATGTGACTAACCAGAATAATCAAGGTTTTTAGTATATTTTTTATTGCTACGTGGCAAACAAGTTACCAGTAGGTTCAGTAGATTCTCAGAAAACAAATGAGACCCAGCATTCATGATATGCACGCTCTTAAGGCTGTGCAATTGGGCAATTAGTTGAATTAGTTAAAAGGTGTGTGTTCAAAAAAATAGCAGTGTGGCATTCAATCACTGAGGTCATCAATTTTGTGAAGAAACAAGTGTGAATCAGGTGGCCCCTATTTAAGGATGAAGCCAACACTTGTTGAACATGCATTTGAAAGCTGAGGAAAATGGGTCGTTCAAGACATTGTTCAGAAGAACAGCGTACTTTGATTAAAAAGTTGATTAGAGAGGGGAAAACCTATAAAGAGGTGCAAAAAATGATAGGCTGTTCAGCTAAAATGATCTCCAATGCCTTAAAATGGAGAGCAAAACCAGAGAGACGTGGAAGAAAACGGAAGACAACCATCAAAATGGATAGAAGAATAACCAGAATGGCAAAGGCTCAGCCAATGATCACCTCCAGGATGATCAAAGACAGTCTGGAGTTACCTGTAAGTACTGTGACAGTTAGAAGACGTCTGTGTGAAGCTAATCTATTTTCAAGAATCCCCCGCAAAGTCCCTCTGTTAAAAAAAAGGCATGTGCAGAAGAGGTTACAATTTGCCAAAGAACACATCAACTGGCCTAAAGAGAAATGGAGGAAAATTTTGTGGACTGATGAGAGTAAAATTGTTCTTTTTGGGTCCAAGGGCCACAGGCAGTTTGTGAGACAACCCCCAAACTCTGAATTCAAGCCACAGTACACAGTGAAGACAGTGAAGCATGGAGGTGCAAGCATCATGATATGGGCATGTTTCTCCTACTATGGTGTTGGGCCTATTTATCGCATACCAGGGATCATGGATCAGTTTGCATATGTTAAAATACTTGAAGAGGTCATGTTGCCCTATGCTGAAGAGGACATGCCCTTGAAATGGTTGTTTCAACAAGACAATGACCCAAAACACACTAGTAAACGGGCGAAGTCTTGGCTCCAAACCAACAAAATTAATGTTATGGAGTGGCCAGCCCAATCTCCAGACCTTAATCCAATTGAGAACTTGTGGGGTGATATCAAAAATGCTGTTTCTGAAGCAAAACCAAGAAATGTGAATGAATTGTGGAATGTTGTTAAAGAATCATGGAGTGGAATAACAGCTGAGAGGTGCCACAAGTTGGTTGACTCCATGCCACACAGATGTCAAGCAGTTTTAAAAAACTGTGGTCATACAACTAAATATTAGTTTAGTGATTCACAGGATTGCAAAATCCCAGAAAAAAAAAATGTTTGTACAAAATAGTTTTGAGTTTGTACAGTCAAAGGTAGACACTGCTATTTTTTTGAACACACCCCTTTCAACTAATTGCCCAATTGCACAGCCTTAAGAGCGTGCATATCATGAATGCTGGGTCTTGTTTGTTTTCTGACAATCTACTGAACCTACTGGTAACTTGTTTGCCACGTAGCAATAAAAAATATACTAAAAACCTTGATTATTCTGGTTAGTCACATTGTACTGCTATTATTTTGAACAAGACTGTATATATATATGTGTGTGTATATTTTTTATTTTATTTATTTATTTTTTAAGTGTCTTATATTTAGTGCACGTTTAGGTGCAACAGTGTTATATAATATATATAACACTAATATAGTTCTTTATATATATATATATATATATATATATATATATATATATATATATATATATATATATGTTTCTATTTTTTTTTTTTTTTTGCTATCATACTAAATAGCTAACTTGGTTCATTAAAATGTTATATTATTTTATTTTAATATGTTTTAAATGCTACTGTTTTTGACAGCGTTGATAACGTTTATGACATATAATATTTATTTATTTATTTATTTATTATTGTCATTAATTTTTATTTATTTCGTTTCCCTTACCGAATGTTGTATCTATGGGCCTTTTTGATACTGTCAGTATAAGTGCCGGCGATGAAGTATTGCCAGATATGTCTATTAAAATAAACAAAAAACAAATAAACAAAACAAAACCAAAAAAAAAAAAAAAAAAAGTAGGCCTACATTATTTAGCAAAAAAGATAACAAAGATATCCCTAACCCTAAACTTTTCACTTTATTAACTCTCTAAAAGTCCAAAAAGGCTTAAAATAGCTGGATCTGCGCCCTCACAGCTCTCTCCCTCGTTAACTTTTTATACCACGAACGTTAAACATTCTTGCAAACTGTCTAAACTGAATTTTACATGTCTTGCAGACATTAATATCAGGAGTTTAACAGCAAATTAGTCGTTCAGAGAACAATTTACCTCAACGCTGGCGATGGGCATGCACAGACTGCATTTTCACTTCTCTTGGCACAGGATTGCTGATGTCTTTTCATTGGCATAGTTGTCCATCAATTATAATTTGCATTCAGTCGGAAACATGAGGTGCGAGTGGCTGCGAGGATGGTGCCCTACTCAAACTGTGTACTCTGCGAATATGTAGCTGCGTTATTTTACTGCAAAAATGTAATGACTAAGCAGATTGAGCAACAATCTTTAATAGATTCTAAGGGAATGTTTTCAACATGATGTGACTTATTTATCATTAAATTGCTTTATAAGCAGTATCAGTTTGTAAAGGTTATGTACAAGTACAAAGGTAAACAATGAGTCCGCACACCAGAAAATGCTCCTTAGCAATTTTAATGATTGCTCACCACAATCATGAGCAATCATTAAAATTGCTAAGGAGCATTTTCTGGTGTGCAGACTCATTGTTTACCTTTGCAACTACTTGTCTGCCCAGCACCCAGTTTTAAGGTTTAGGATGTGCGTGCTGTACCTTTGAATTCTATGTACAAGTACAAAACTGCACGTACATGCCACAGGTTTCAGCACCATGGATAGAGGATCGATTTAAATATTCATGTTATCTTGGATCCTTCTGATACATCATTTTGTCATTTTTCTGCATTATTTTATGTCGATTATGGCAACATATCCCCATTACATTTCAAATTATTGTGATTAATTACACTCTGCAACATTCTTCTTTATTTTTTTGTGATCATATCGTTTATTGAAACATTGTCATTATCTTTAGTGTACAGGTGAAACAGGAAAACAGTTTGAAGTCACAGACTTCAGCATGAAGTCATTGACTGACCCAAATTCCAAAACCTTAAACAAAATGACCACCAACAGGGAATTAAAGAAAGCAAATACATTGTCAGACTGGTGCTCTAGTTGGAAGCAATAGTCGTGTCGATCCAGGAACGCAGTTGGGGGACGCTGGCGTAGACTGAAGGGAAAAAGGTGTCACAAGTTGTTCTTCCCCAGGACACAACGCCCACCAGAGACCAGACCCCTGAACGCTCACACACCAGAGGACCACCAGAATCACCCTGAGAAAAACACACATTTGATTTGAACAGCAGCAACACTTAGATGGAAATGTGTTTCTTGATCTGTCTTCATATACCTGGCAAGATGAGGAACCAGAGGCTCCAGCACAGATCATGGAATCAGTGATTCTGCTTTGACCCCAGATCTGGTTGCACACAGCAGGACTTATGATGGGTACACCTGTTTGCTGTAGGATCAGTGGGCTCCCTAAAACAAGAAGAAAATATGATATATTTTCTTGCACAGTTAACAGATGTGTTGTTATTCTCTCAGTATATTTTTGTTTTACAGATGACTTACTTGTGGTGGCAGTTCTACCCCAGCCAGTGGTGAAGCAGCGGGTTCCAGGCAGGATGCTGAGGGCTGATGGAGCCAGACATACAGGAGAGATACGGGGAGTCAGTGTGACTGGAGATGACAGTTTCAGCAGAGCAATGTCATTGTTGAAGGTCGCCCTGCTGTAGAGCGGATGGGTGATGACCTGCAGATACAGAAAAGAGGGATGAACAGTTAGTAGTGATAGCTGACTTACTGATTTTGTTTTACCACTGTGCACACTTTTCGACTTTTGTAGTTCTGCAATATTGTGGTCACCGATCTAAAAACACCAGTTTAACCTTTTAAATGATGGCCATTCAATCACGATGAGAAATATGTGCGTTCAATCAAAACAAAGTCCAAAAATAAATTTGCATTCTTTTAGATCACACCTTTTGCATAAATTACAGGATATACTACTACTACTACTACTACAAACATATTTATAATATATGTTATGTTTTTGTAGTTGTAATGATAACTTGGTTATTAATGTGTTTAAAAAAACAGTAATAATACAATAATTAAAATGACTTTTATCTGTATTCTGTATTGTAATTGGCCAAAAGCAATGTCAATTGGTCTCTTTTTTCAATTTTCTATTTCAATGTTTCTAATCCACTGAGATCATAAAACATTGTTACCTTGGAAACTAATTTGACCTGGATGGGTTCAACATTGGAGCCACGATCATGTTCTCCAAGAATGACACGATGAGAGCTGACCCTAAAAAGTGAAAGATAAAGACAAAACTAATTGTAAAACGACAGATAGAGAGCTGAAAGAGCACATTTTAACCACTACTGAATGTGATGTTTGTCAGATTGAAGACACTTACACGACAGCGCAGTGGGCAGCAGTGACAACCCAGTTCTGGTTGATCAGGGATCCTCCACAGAAGTGGAAACCATTGGACAGCTGTTTCAAAGGTAAAAGCACTGAAAATTTGAAACTTACTCTTTAAGGAAAGCAGACAAATGTGTGTTTGAAAAACAGATGAGTTACCTGAAGAGAGACCTGCCAGGGCCAAGAACCAGAGATGGCATTCTGTCCGTTCACAATCCTGCTGCCGATCGTCTGTGGCTTAATCGCTGGCACTCCACAACCTGTTATTACCAAACATAACACATTGTTCATAAGACAAGCATAAGACAGGAAGCTCCTAATTTTGGTTTTCCATTTTCCATATTTGCCCATCCTTATACTTGCAAACTAAAGGAGACACTTACCCAGAGCAGAAGCCACCAGAGCAAAGCAGGTGATGGAGAAGATGGTGAAGGTCATGATGTAGATGAGTGTGTGATGGACTGTATATCACTGATATATTCATAGGTCGTCACTCTTGCTTTTTATATCATTTACAGCAGCTGATAAATCTGAGACGTTGATGGAGGTCCATCCCATCAGCTCCGATGAGCTCATAGCTGAGGAATGTTTAGATCTGTTATCGCTGGAGAAATTCTGCATCTTTATTGTCCAGAGCTGATGTCTTGCGTGCAAAGAGGATGAATTCTCCATTGTTTGACCTCATGAAGGGGTTTAAGACTTCAGTTTATTTCCTTGAGAATTATCATTATTCACTTCTCTCAATGAATGTTATAAAGTGTTTTGGATTAGAAGGTGTTTTTGTTGCTGTTGTGTTGAAATTCAATTCAATATATCATGTAAAGTGCTTCCTCAAGTGTGTCTACTATACTTGCAGTAAAAGAGCTGCTTTCCCAATAAGACTGTGACGTTAACTTATCCAGTATTCAACCTAGGCAAGCCGTTCAAGACAATGATACTGAAGAGGAAGGGAATACATTTGTGGGATTTTTTTCACACTATGATTAAAGTATATCAGTTGTGATCTGGGCTAAAGTAAAACTTAATACTATCAGTTTTTTTTAACTCCACTTTAGTTAACAAAATTAAGGACAATAAACTGGCTAAACAAGTTCTTTAAAGACATCACAGCTACAAGAGTGAGTTACGCAATGGTGTGCTATTCTGTGACGTTACTTAAAGGGTTAGTTCATCAAAAAAATCTAAATTATGTCATTAATAACTCACCCTCATGTCATTCAAAACCTGTGAGATCTCCGTTTATTTTTGGAACACAGTTTAAGATATTTTAGATTTAGTCCGAGAGCTCTCAGTCCCTCCATTGAAGCTGTGTGTACAGTATACTGTCCATGTCCAGAAAGTGAAAGTGAAAGTGCTGTGACATTCAGCCAAGTATGGTGACCCATACTCAGAATTTGTGCTCTGCATTTAACCCATCCGAAGTGCAACACACACAGAGCAGTGAACACACACACACACACACTGTGAACACACACCCGGAGCAGTGGGCAGCCATTTATGCTGCGGCGCCCGGGGAGCAGTTGGGGGTTCAGTGCCTTGCTCAAGGGCACCTAAGTCGTGGTATTGAAGAAGGAGAGAGAGCTGTACATGCACTCCCCCCACCCACAATTCCTGCCGGCTCGAGACTCGAACTCACAACCTTTCAATTGAGAGTCCGACTCTCTAACCAGTAGGCCACAACTTCCCTCCTAGCGAAAGGTAAGAAAAACATCATCAAAGTAGTCCATGTGACATCAGAGGGTCAGTTAGAATTTGTTGAAGTATCGAAAATACATTTTGGTCCAAAAATAGCAAAAACTACGACTTTTATTCATCATTGTCTTCTCTTCCGTGTCTGTTGTGAGAGAGTTCAAAACAATGCAGTTTGTGATATCCGGTTCGTGAACGAATCATCCAATGTAGCCGGATTTTTTTGAACCAGTTCACCAAATCGAACTGAATCTTTTAAACAGTTTTCATCTCCAATACGCATTAATCCACAAATGACTTAAGCTGTTAACTTTTTTAATGTCGCTGACACTTCCTCTGAGTTAAAACAAACCAATATCCCGGAGTAATTCATTTACTCAAACAGTACACTAACTGAACTGCTGTGAAGAGAGAACTGAAGATGAACATCGAGCCGAGCCAGAAAATGAACAAAAGATTGACTCATCGGTTTTCGGATCACTATTAGTTCTTTCGGACAATTCGATTCAATAAACCGGTTGAAGAAAATGGTTCAACGGTTCTTTTGTGCTCGACTTAATGGCGTCATTGGCGATGATTGCCCTTCATTCAAGCCTTCAGTTTCTTCTCAAGGAAATAAAAAAGCCACAAACACCTTCTCAAGGTGTGTGTCAGTCTTCTCAAGGTGTGTGTCAGTCTGCTTCACGCTGAATCACACATGCACAGTATCATAAGCTCCTCGGTTCTCGAATCGGACGCGTCTGAAAGAAACGATTCTTGACTCGAGAAGAGTCAATCTTTTGTTCGTTATCTGGCTCGGCTCGGTGTTCATCTTTACCTGAAGAGAGACCTGCCAGGGCCAAGAACCAGAGATGGCATTCTGTCCATTCAGAATCCTGCTGACGATTGAAGCTTATTTAACATCAAGTAATTGACTGCACCTCTGCTCTGCTCTGCTCTTGTCTTGATTGTCCGGAACTCATCTGGGTCTGTCTGTTTTGTGTGGATTTAAAGGTCCCCTTCTTCGTGATCCCATGTTTTAAACTTTAGTTAGTGTGTAATGTTGTTGTTAGAGTATAAATAATATCTTTAAAGTTCTAAAGCTCAAAGTTCAGTGCCAATTTTTTTTACAGAATTCGCCTACAAAAAAACGACCTGTTTGGAATACAGCCCTCTAGTTCCTGCAGTAATGACGTCACTACAACAGTTTTTGACTAACCTCCGCCCACATGAATTCACAAACAGGGGCGTGGTCTTGTTGCGCTCCGATGGAGAAGGAGGAAAAGCTGCGTTTGTTTTTGACATGTCATAGAGCATCACAGTCCCACCCACAGCTGGTGCCGGAAGTAAAAATTCTATGCAATTTCTGCATTGACATTTGGGGTATAAGCCATAAAAACGTAACCATACATGGTAGACTTAAAACCAGCTACGGCTGTACTAAGCGATAATATATGCTCATATAAACGCAAAAGCGCGAAAAACGTGTTTGTGTTTGTGTTTAACATGTTTGGTTTTTCACAAGAGTGTGTGTCATGGCTGTTGAGTGTGGGGTAGAAATCTGGGTGTCTTTGCTGGCCACCTCCCTCTTTATTTGTTATCCTTTTGTATTGTACTTACTGTTTTGTATGTTACTGATGCAGACTTGGGATGTTTGAGAGCTTGTTTTATTAATTGTATGTTAGTAAAGTGATTTTGTTTTATATCTGTCCATCTTTATGCTCACCTTGCCTTTGTCAACGAACCTGTGTCCTTTGCTCAGGGCAGTTATTTAGGTGTAATCCAGGAGGTGTAGTCAACCACAGGATTTCTCTAATTGGTAATTTTAACACCTGACCATGCGCCATTCTGCTACATTTAGGTTGTCTCTCTTGCTTTTATATCATTTACAGCAGCTGATAAATGTGAGACGTGATGGAGGTCCATCCCATCAGCTCCAATGAGCTCATAGCGGAGGAATGTTTAGATCTGTTACCACTGGTGACAATCTGCATCTTCATTGTCCAGAGATGATCTCTTACGTGTGAAGATGGTGAATTATCAATTATTTTACCTTGAGAAGGTGTTTGTGGCTTTTTTATTTCCTTGAGAAGTATTATACTTTCACTTCTGTATGTTATGAAAGGATTTTTGATGGGAAACATTTTTGTTGTTGTTGTTGTCTCATGTGATGTTTAAGTCACTAAGTCAGTGTTGCTGAACAGGAAGAGACTGAAATTGTCACGAGAACTTCACTTAAGCGAAAATAAAAGTTCTAAAATCAATTTACAACAGCATTTTAGATAAAACAAGCAAAATAGTTCTTATAGGACATCTTATCATAGCCACTGAAAAGAGATGGCATCTAGTCCACCATTTTCTCTCAGCATATTTATTTAGCTATTTTACTTGAACTGCTCTCCTCAGCAACATCACATGCATTTCTGTCATTATTTTTTAGAAAGCATAATTATAGTAATTACATACAGTCTAAATGTGCATGATGTTTTACTTGGCTAAGTATATATTTCTAATGCCTGATATAATTTTCATCTAGCCAGCGCCACTGCACAAGATGGTTGCCAGCCCAGCGCCACTGAACCAGATGGCCGCCGGCTCAGAGCCACTGCACAAAATGGCAGCAACAGCTGACCTTCCAGAGTCAAGTCAGGTCCCTGTTGATCTGCCAGAGTCAAGTCAAGTCCCTGTTGATCTGCCAGAGCCTCGTCACGCCTCAGCTGAGCTTCCAGAGCCTCGTCACGTCTCAGCTGATCATCCAGAACCTCGTCTCATCACAGCTGATCATCCAGTCTTGTCTCATCTGTATGTTGCACCCAGCAATGTTCTCTCAGCCTGTTACTGTGGTGGAACCTCCAGAGGTGGGCAACAACTGCTGCACAACCTTCAGTACCAGGGTACCCTCTCGTTACTTAGATGGCTGTTCCCACTTCTGGGTCAGTGTGTCAACTATCCAGATCTATCATTGACCCATAAGATCAGCTATTGCACTTTCGTCAAGGAGGCCTTTCTACTGAGGAGTATGTTCTACAGTTCTGTGAGATATCCTATCAAGTACTGCTCTATGATGAAGTTTTGTTTAAATACTTGTTCCGTTTCAGACTCAATGACCAAATTAAGTCATGGTTACCTAGAGGGGAGTTTAATGGCAGTTTAAGGGACATCATGGACTATAGACTGATGTTATGTGAACCACCAGTGCCACTTTACAAGATGGCCGCCAGGCCAGTGCCACAGCACAAGATGAACAAGATCTGCCAGAGTCAATTCAAGTCCCCGTTTATCTGCCAGAGTCAAGTCAAGTCCCTGTTGATCTGCCAGAGCCTCGTCACGCCTCAGCTGAGCTTCCAGAGCCTCGTCACGTCTCAGCTGATCATCCAGAACATCGTCTCATCACAGCTGATCATCCAGAGTCTTGTCTCATCTGTCTGTTGTGCCCAGCAATGTTCTCTCAACCTGTTGTGTTGCTGTCAAGGAGACTGTCATTGTGAACCTCCAGAGGTGGCGGCAACTGCTGCACAACCTTCAGAGGTGTCAGTAGTATCCATCCATGAAATCTCATCTTGTCCTGTCATGGCTATGAAGGCCATCTATGAACTCATTGCTTGTCCTGTTATGGCCACGGAAGATGCTCAGGAACTCACTGCTTGTCTGTTCAAGGATATGGAGGCCATCCATGAACACACAGCCTGTCCTGTCACACCCATAGAGACCATCTGTGAACTCTCTGCCTGCCCTGTCACAGCTATGGAGGCCATTTGGGAACTCTCTAACCGCCTTCTCACGGCCACGGAGGCCGCCATTAATCTGTTTATATTCTCTGTTTCAGTCCTACCTGACCAGACTTGCTCTCCTGTGCCATCGACTCCAATATGGTGGTCTACCCTGGTGGGCTTCTGGCCCAGCTACTCGGCTGTGGTGGTCCTCTGCCCCGCCCTGGTGGGCTTCTGGCCCATCTGCTCAACTGTGGTAGTCCTCTGCTCCACCCTGGTGGGCTTCTGTCTCGTCTGTTCGACAGTGATGGTCCTCTGCTCTGCCCTGGGGGGCTTCTGTCCCATCTGCTGCGCTGTGGGGGTCCTCTGCTCTGCCCTAGTGGGATCCAGCTCTTCCTGCTCCACCACGGTGGGCTCCTGTTCTGCCTGCTCCACCACGGTGGGCTCCAGTTCCGCTGTGGGCTGCTCCACCCTAGCAAGTTGCCAGCTGCATTTAAAAATTCAAAGCTAACTGTTTAGACTATATTTTGATTCAATGTGGATAAACGTTTATATATACCTGCATAATAAAAGCAGTGGGAAACGTTTGTACACAATGCAAACCTTTTTTTGGGTTTCTCACAAACAACAAAACAAGTGAAGTACTTCTGTGAAACTGTGAAAACTTCTTCCTCGTTTCTTGCAATCAGTCATCTGAATGTGATTCTTTCTTTTAGAGGAAACTGCTTTCAAAACATTTTTATATTTACCACATCTTTCTCATTCTGCAAACCATCCAAAAACAGCAAGATAATCCGGCTCATCTAGATTTAAGTGTGGTTTGGACAGATTCTGTTAGAGTTTGATTTATGGCCAAGATGACTAATCACAGTAACTGGAACTTTTCATACTTCTTTTTTTTTTTTTTTTTTATTGCAGCGTAGATGTTTAATGAATGCTAATGAAGTATGTTCTGAGAAACATCCTTCAAATTCAGTGTTAGCAGTCTGAAATTACAGCACTCAATATGGCAGAATATTCTGCATTTTAAGTGACAATTTGCTCAAGGACATATGGAATATCAGTCTTTGTCACTGTCTTTGCTTTAATGAGATCATATGTTTAGATATTTTATTGCTGGAGACAATCTAACTTTTCGTTGTCCAGAGCTAATGTCGTATGAGCAAAGAGGCTGAATTCTCAATTTTTCACCTTGTGAAGAGGTTTAAGATTTATATTTCCTTGAGAGCTATCATGGTTTCATCCCTCTCATTGTATGTTTTGAAGTGTTTTGAATTAGAAGTTGTTTTTGTTGTAGCTGAGTTGAAATTGTATTCATTATATCATTCAAAGTGTTTCAGCTATATCTGTAGTAAAATTATCTGCTTTCCCATTAAAGGGATAGTTCACTTTGAAATTACATTTGGGTATAGCTTACATCAAGGGCATCCAAGATGTAGGTGTCTTTGTTTCCGCAGTAGCTTCAATTTTTATATTTTTAGGTCAAACCGTTCTTGTCTGTCACTCATATTGTAATGAGTCATCACCAGACTGGGAATCCATCTTGCAAGCTTTATTAAACAACTCGAGGTCGTACAGACAGGGGTCAACACCAGCAAACACAACAGTGGAGATATCCAGAATCGTCGTCAAACACAGGCAATAGATCGGGGTCACAGGCAATGTTCAGAGTCCAATAAACAATCCAAGGTAAAGAGACGGGCAGCAGTGGTTCAAGAAACGGTAAACAAACAGAACTGGTACACAGGAAATCAAACACGGGAAATAACGCTTGGAAATGTCAGCCGGAGCAAAACAAGACTTCGCGTTAAACTGCTGTAGTTGTGCAGCTTATATAGTAGTACAAATAAGCTGCACCTGTGTGGTGATCAGAGTCCAGGACGCGGGGTAGATGGGTAATGTAGTTGTGAGTCAGTTTAAGTGAGAGTGTGAGTGCGAGAGTGTCAATATTCAGGAGATGGGGCCCTCTGTTGGCCAGTAGAGGGAATCACGGGGTTCGTCTCCGTGACAGAGCCCCCTCCCTGCGAGCGACTCCTGGCACGAGATGGTAGACGACGTCGGGGTCTACCGCGTGGTCGAGGGGCCGGTCTCTCTGGATGTAAACGATGAAACTCAGTGATGAGGTTGGGGTCTAGTATGTCGTCAGCATTGACCCAGGATTGTTCCTCCGGACCGTACCCCTCCCAGTCGACCAGATACTGCAAGACGCGTCCACGACGTCTGGAGTTAAGAAGTTCTCGCACCTGGTAAATCTCCTCACTCTCAATCTGGACGGCCTGGGGACTCTGCTCACGGGACCTCCCCTCTCCCTCCTCTCCGGGGGCAGCAGCGGGCTTGAGCAGAGATACATGAAAAGTGGGAGAAATGCGATAGGTGTCAGGTAATGCAAGACGGAATGAAACAGGAGTGATCTGGTGTGTAATTTTGAATGGACCCACGTACCTAGGACTCAACTTCTTGCAAGGTAGTCGAAGGCGGAGATCTCGGGTAGAGAGCCACACCCATTGTCCTGGTTGGTATACGGGCCCAGGACGCCGACGGTGGTCAGCATGTTCCTTCTGATGGCGGATGGCTCGTTGAAGATGTACATGAGCTTGGTTCCAGGTCTCCTCACTGCGTTGTAACCAGTCCGTGACGGCGGGCACCTCGGTGGGTTCCCCGGACCAGGGAAACATGGGAGGCTGATAGCCTAGGATGCATTTAAAGGGGGTGATACCGGTAGCTGGCTTGACCAGGGAGTTCTGTGCGTACTCAGCCCAAAGGAGGTACCAGACCCAATCCTCTTGGTTGGAACTACAGTATGATCTCAAGAACCGGGTGAGTTCCTGATTGAGTCTTTCGACCTGACCGTTAGATTGAGGGTGGTAACCGGAGGTCAGGCTCACGTTTACATCGAGGGCTTGGAAGAAGGCTTTCCAGAGACGAGATGTGAACTGAGGGCCTCTATCGGAGACAATATCTTCAGGTAGTCCGTAGAGACGGAAGACCCAGTTACAGAGTAGTTCAGCAGTTTGCAGAGCAGTAGGCAGTTTAGGCAGAGGAATAAGGCGGCAGGCTTTGGAGAATCGATCAATCACAGTAAGAATGACAGTGTTACCTTGAGAGACAGGTAGGTCAGTGATAAAGTCTATTGCAATGTGGGACCAAGGTCGTTGTGGGATGGGGAGTGGTTGGAGTAATCCGGCTGGCAACTGGCGTTGAGTCTTGTGCGCATTGCAGGTTTGACATTGTTGGATGAAGGTAGTGGTGTCTTGGGGTAATGATTCCCACCAGAACCGGTTCTGAAGCAGATGAATGGTAGCCGTGATACCTGGGTGGCCGGATGCGGGCAAACAGTGCGTGTGGTTGAGTATTTGATCGCGTAGAGTGGGTGGTACGTAAACCTTCTCAGGAGGGCAAGTGGTTGGAGGTGCATGTTGAGAGTTGTGTTGCTGGATAAGTGTCATGATGTCCCATTGTACGGGTGCAATGATTACCTTGAAAGGGAGTATGGATTCAGGTTCGGATGAGATCTGTTCATCTTCGTGAATACGGGATAATGCATCTGCCTTTGTGTTTTTGGAGCCTGGACGGTAGGTAACTGAGAAGTCGAATCGGGAAAAGAACAATGACCATCTTGCCTGTCGTGGATTGAGGCGCTTGGCTGAGCGCAAATACTCAAGGTTCTTATGATCTGTTAGTACAGTGAAAGGAAAGTTGGCCCCCTCCAACCAGTGTCTCCACTCCTCGAAGGCCGCCTTCATGGCGAGGAGTTCACGGTCCCCTACGTCGTAGTTGCGTTCAGCAGCATTGAGTTTGCGGGAGTAAAAGGCACATGGGTGGAGTTTAGCGGTAGAACTCTGGCGTTGAGAGAGAATAGCCCCGATACCAGTGTTGGAGGTGTCCACCTCGACGAGAAACGGAAGAGATGGGTCAGGATGGTGGAGTATGGGTGCAGTCACAAACCGTCTCTTTAGTTCTTGGAATGCTTGACGAGCAGCCTCTGACCAGTGTAGCCGATGGGTTCCCTTTTTGACCATTGACGTGAGGGGACTGACCACAGAGCTGAAGTTTCTGATGAAACGGCGATAGAAATTAGCAAATCCCAGAAAGCGTTGGAGTTCCTTTAGTGTCTTGGGTTCGGACCATTTGAGAACGGCATTGACTTTGCTCTCGTCCATGGCGACCCCCTCTGGACTGATGACGTACCCCAGGAAGGTGGTAGAGGTGGTATGGAATTCACACTTCTCCGCCTTGGCATAGAGTTGGTGTTCAATGAGTCGTTGCAGCACGCCCCTCACATGTTGGATATGTTCCTCCAGGGTATCTGAATAGATCAAGATATCGTCAATGTACACGATAACAGTCTTGTTTAACATGTCTCTGAAGATGTCATTGACAAATGATTGGAAAACCGAAGGACTATTGACCAGTCCGAACGGCATAACCCAGTATTCGTAGTGTCCATTGGTGGTTGAGAAAGCCGTTTTCCACTCGTCCCCCTCCCTAATGCGAATGAGGTTGTATGCGCAGCGCAAATCCAATTTGGTGTAGTACCGTGCAGTTCGTAGCTGTTCTAATGCAGAGGGCACCAGGGGAAGTGGATAGCGAAACTTTACCGTTATCTCGTTGAGTCCTCGATAATCGATGCAAGGGCGCAAACCTCCATCCTTCTTACGGACAAAGAAGAAGCCAGCTGATGCAGAAGAAGTGGATGGACGTATGAACCCCTTCTCCAACTCCTCCTTGATGTACTTGACCATTGCTTCTGACTCGGGTAATGATAATGGAAATACTCGGCCCCGAGGAGGTGAGGAACCTGGAATGAGATCAATGGCACAATCGTGACTGCGGTGTGGTGGTAATGTGTTTGCTTGTACCTTGCTGAAGGCGGTGGCGAGATCGTGATACTCCTTGGGCAGATTTGGGATGCTGGTGGATTCCGAGTCTAACGTGACGGCTTGCACAGGCATGGGAGAGATGGTCGTAAGGCATGATTTCTGACACTGGGTGCTCCATCTAAGAATTTGTCCTTCTCTCCACGATACATGAGGGTCATGCAGTCTGAGCCAGGGCAAACCCAAAATAACAGGAGTGTTAGATACAGGGAGCACGTAGAATTGAATGGTTTCTTGATGTAGCAGACCGGTAAACATTAGCAGTTCTTGAGTGAGATGAGTAATCAGTCCAGCCCCCAAAGGGCGTCCATCTATTGTGGCTACAGACAAAGGATTTGCACATGAAATTAGAGAAATGTTATTCTTTTTGGCAAATTCTTCAGAGATAAAATTCCCAGCTGCGCCTGAGTCAAGTAGAGCAGTGGTAGCCACACAATCGTTATCAGTCTTGATTATAAGAGGGACAGAGACACAGTTAAGGGGACTGACTGAATTTAAAGATGCACTCACCGATCTATAAGTAGAAGAAGAGCGACGTGACGGGCAAGTCATTCGTTGATGCCCCGGGGCGCCACAGTAGAGACAGAGACGGTTAGAAATGCGGCGGTGGCGCTCCTCAGCTGTCAGATGATAGGAGTTGACTTGCATGGGTTCTGTGGTCTCTGCGGATCGTGTTGTCGTAACGGGGTAGAGACGTCGAGTGCTGATACGGCGAGAGCGTTGTAGGTTGTCAATGGTGATAGCTAGCGAAATGAAATCATTCAGGGTTCTCCCCTCATCACGGCAAGCAAGTTCTGTTTGTAGTTCGTGATTCAGCCCCTTGCGAAATAATACTTTAAGCGTGTCACTCACCCATGACGTTTGAGCAGCCAGTGTACGAAAGTTCATGGCATATTCAGCTGCTGTTAATTCTCCCTGCGACAACTCAAGCAGACGCTCACCCGCTCCCTTCCCCTCTCGGGGGTGATCAAACACCTCACGGAATCGCACCAGAAAGTCATTGAAAGTGGTGTATGCCGTTCCATCCTCGCGCCAAACAGCCGTTATCCATTCTAATGCTCTTCCCGTTAATAGTGAGCAAACTAAGGCGATCTTACCAGCATCAGTAGTGTAAAGGGTGGGTTGTTGCTCGACGAACAGCGAGCATTGCAGTAGGAAGCCCTTACACTTGGTAGAATCCCCGTCAAACTTCTCCGGGTTAAGCCAGTCGTGGATTAACTTGTGCTGGCGTTTCTGCCGCGTGGGTAATGGCGGCAGCTGCCGGTGGTGGTGACGTTACGGCAGTGCTGTGGAGGCTTTGAACAGCCTTTACCAGTTCCTCTGTGATAGTAGTCAAACGATTCAATTGATGCTGGTTAGCAGCAATTTGACTTGCCTGGGCTGCCATTGTAGCACACAGATGATCGTAAGCTGCTGGATTTGGTTGTGGCGAAGTCTTCTGTAATGAGTCATCACCAGACTGGGAATCCATCTTGCAAGCTTTATTAAACAACTCGAGGTCGTACAGACAGGGGTCAACACCAGCAAACACAACAGTGGAGATATCCAGAATCGTCGTCAAACACAGGCAATAGATCGGGGTCACAGGCAATGTTCAGAGTCCAATAAACAATCCAAGGTAAAGAGACGGGCAGCAGTGGTTCAAGAAACGGTAAACAAACAGAACTGGTACACAGGAAATCAAACACGGGAAATAACGCTTGGAAATGTCAGCTGGAGCAAAACAAGACTTCGCGTTAAACTGCTGTAGTTGTGCACCTTATATAGTAGTACAAATAAGCTGCACCTGTGTGGTGATCAGAGTCCAGGACGCGGGGTAGATGGGTAATGTAGTTGTGAGTCAGTTTAAGTGAGAGTGTGAGTGCGAGAGTGTCAATATTCAGGAGATGGGGCCCTCTGTTGGCCAGTAGAGGGAATCACGGGGTTTGTCTCCGTGACACATATAATGCAGGTCTATGGTCACCACCTCAAAGAGCATGCACAGAGATGTCCAAATTAAACAATTCCCCATCGGAAGTACACATTGATGGCCTAAGACATGAAATGAGCGGTTTGTGTGAGAAAACGAAAAGTATTTATATCGTTTTTACCTCTTATACACAACCACGTCCAAGTGATCTGAGGGCACGTGCGCTTCCTGGTGTGTGATGTGTGCACGCGTTCTGGCTTTTGTCTGCTGGAAAGCACTGGAAAGTGCATGCTCTTTGAGGTGGTGACCATATACAGTACCTGCATTATATGAGTGACAGACAAGAACAGTTTGACCTAAAAATATCAAAACTGAAAGTACAGCAGAAATAAAGATATGGCGTTACATTTTAGTCAAATGTTATGCGCGTGTAAGACATGCTCACGAGCACATTATGTTATTTCACACGCGCAAAAATGAACCTTCAGCTGGCATGATAAAAGTACTCGCGCACAAATTCAACAACCGAGAGGTGTACATGTAGCTGCGAGCGAGCGCCTGGCATACTCGCATAGGTTAACTCTGCTTGTGCAGGGGAATCCTGCTCGCGCGCAGCGGGCTTCTGCTCGCGGAGGGCTGTTTTGCTCGCGCGGTGGATTTCTGCTCGCTCAGCTGATTTCTGCTCGCTCGAGTCTACATGACTTTTGACAATTTGGGGGCGGAAACCAAGGAGGGCACTGACCCTCTTATGATTGGTCACTTTCACACAGGGACATCCTTGTACCTTGATTGACAGCTTTCATTACAGGAAGCACGGAGTTGGGTTAAGTTACCACCGAAGAAGAGTGGGAACGAATTAGAATGAGTTTTCTAATATACATTAAATGTATCTGCACGTATAAAATGCTGCGCTGATCATAGTTAAATCAGTTACCATCGATGAATATACACTCTAGAAACGGTTGGGTCATTTTGTTAGGCTATTTTATTTCTTTTTAAACACTTTTGGGTAGTTTCAAATTTACCACGGGTTGGGTTAAACCTGCTGGATTGCGTCGCTGGGTTGTTTCAGGTCAGCGCTGGGGTTAACGCGCCTTGAAGATCGCTGCCCAACTGTTATTTTGGAAGAACAACGGGGCAAAGCCACGGCTTTCAACGATTGTAAGGTAAGTTTATTTAATGTTTTCTTTAATAATTAATTTAAATTGGCAGAATTATAACTTTTTTTGCGGCAACATTACTGTTAAACTTCTATAGGCCAACATTATTTACGTTAAATTATGAACAGTTTACCTCAAACGGGCAACCTACGTAACGTTACTCACATAATCGTGCTAAGGTATCTAAGACGACAGATTAATACAGTTTTATTAAGTTTCAGACAGTGACGGATGGCTGAAATATGCGAATACCTGTGAAAATAGAGGAAAAATTAGTTTGTGACACTGAAAAGCTCATTTAACATTTAAGTGAGTCAAATTAGTTCAAATAAGTGAATACGACTATCTGCTCTAATGTAAACGCCTGCAGTTGTCAATATCGACATTGGTTCAAATAAACCGGTTCAGTAATTCTCGAACAAAGTGATTCCCGGAAAATAATCGACGTCTCAGGGCATTTCAAAGTGCGCGCACGCACAGCGGACGTAGGCCGAGTTAGTGAGTTAGTAATGATTTAATGCTTGTGTGGTTTATAAAGACTTTTTACATACAAGTTATAATTCAAAATGTTGTTTTTTCCTTTCAGAAAAGCACATGGATACACTTGTGAGAGAAAAACTCTTCGAGTGCAGTCTTATTGAGGCATCTAACGGTAAGTTCATGTTTATTATACATTTTACATAATTGTTTGTCTGTTATAATCAACTAACGTTAACCCTCACTTAACTTAAACGCACATACATTTTTATTTCGTGCATAAAGCTGCACTTTATGTAACTTTATGTTCAGATTACATAATTTATGAGCGTAAACTTCATTTACCCATTTTCCAGATCGTGTTTTTGACTTGTCCTTATCACTTTGGTACACCGATAAGTGTATATGGACTGTTTTAAAGCTGGGGAGTAACCCAGTACCTGCGTGACTTGTCATAGAAATGCAGTGTGCGTGCATTCAGTGTGATCTCCCTCACTGTGCCAGTGACTGTGTGTGTTTGATATAGCC
Source organism: Carassius auratus (assembly GCF_003368295.1). Lineage (NCBI taxonomy): Eukaryota > Metazoa > Chordata > Actinopteri > Cypriniformes > Cyprinidae > Carassius > Carassius auratus. Next base: position 24,703 of record NW_020525249.1, on the reverse strand, counting down.
AGCCCAGCATATTAACATAAAACTCTGATTTATGACTGGAACATCCCATTGATTAGACAGTTTGAAAGCACACCTTTCAGCCAACCACTAGAGCATATTCTGCTTCTGTAGACCAACTCATAGGTGAATTTAACTCATAAACATGATGGACTCAATTTCATGATGAACTTCACACAGTTAATTGAACTGAATCACTGTTTTTAACAGTTAACAAATTAAAACACTTTGTATTTTCTTTTACTTTATTTTATAGGTTGGAACAAACATGGAATTCTTTAACTGAGCAGAGTACACAAAACCACATCCAACTGTCGTGGCGATTTAAAAATGCCAGCAGATCTCTCAGGCATTGATCATAATTAAAGGACAGGTAAGGACATTCTGGACCATTTTCAAAAGGAATTGCAAATTGTATATTTAATTGCATTTTTCCACATGTGGACGCATACATTGTGACAGTCCAAACGCAATTGAAACACATTTGAATTTCAGATGCCTTACACAGAAAGCTGTCAATTTGTGTCAAGGGTGGGACTATACTATGGGGCATGTTTGTATTGAGAGATATTTAGTAGTTTTTACCCCAAATCTCTCACTGTTTCCACTCTGATGCATGTCAGCAAAACAACATTGCAGTTCTACTCTGATTTACCTATTTGCATCTTACCCTATATTTTATTCATCAGGTGAAAAGCATTTTGCACAATTGTGTTTGAGTGATGTCACCTCCCAATACAAACACTCTCCATAGTATGGTCCCACCTCTGACAAAAATTGACAGCTTTCAATGTGAGGTATTGGAAATTCAGATGCTAAAGTAATTGCAATTCCATTTGAGTTTTGGCAGGTAACATGTGCCACCAGATCCAGTCTGTATCCAGATCAGAGGGTCACTGCTGTCACCCGGATCCAGTACGTATCCAGATCAGATGGTGGATCAGCACCTAGAAAGGACCTCTACATCCCTGAAAGACAGCAGAGACCAGGACAACTAGAGCCCCAGATACAGATCCCCTGTAAAGACCTTGTCTCAAAGGAGCACCAGGACAAGACCACAGGAAACAGATGATTCTTCTGCACAATCTGACTTATTTTCCTATTTAATATTGTAAAGCTGCTATGATGCAGTATTTGTTTAATATGACAGGCTTATTAGTCATAATACATGGAAAATACAGCTGCAAACGGACTTTGCTTTTCCATTTGAAATTTGGCAGTCCCTGTGCATTCATGAAAACGGAAACAGTAATTTTTGTTCAGTGTTTTTGAAAGTGTTTTTGTTAATTTGCAATTGTGTTTGGATTATGTCACAATGTGTCACATGTGGAAAACGCAATTGAAAATATAATTTGCAATTCCTTTTGAAAATGATCCTTCCGTTGATGGGCACTATAACAGAGTACACTGCTCTCAGGTGTAGATCTTTGCTTCAAATCTTAAGTGTTTGACAATAGTACACCCAAAAATGAAAATTGTAATTAATTATTCACCCTGGTCTGAAAGCTCTCGAAATTCATCGAAAATATCTTAACTTGTGTTCTGAAGATGAACGAAGGTCTTACGGGTTTGTAACGACATGATATAAATTTATAATATACATTTTAGGACATCTTTAAATTATTTTACATTTAAATGTAAAAAATGTTATTTGTCAATGTCATTTCACTGTGTATTTAAATAGCTAAACATGTAAAAATGTAATAGTTAAACAGCTAGACACCGGTCATTCCGAAATAATTTTCTTATTTATTGCAACTGTATTTTTTTTTTTTTTTTTTTTTTTGGGATTTGCTGGAAACAAAAAAAAGGGGAAAATTGCATGTTGTTTGTCAGTGGTACAAATTTGTGAATGTCAGATTCCATTAAAATTATTTTTAACAGTCTAAATAACCTGTATTCTTCATTATTTATTAATCCATGATTGCTTTGTTAAGCAAAAGTGAAATTATGAGAATAACCCAGCAAGAATAACCCAGAACCAAAAAAAATCAAACACACAAAGGGTAAAAATTCCAATCTTGGGTTTTCTCAATAACCCAGCATGCTGTTCTGTCTAATAATTACCCAGCGCTGGGTTGCCAATTGGGTTATTTTTAACTCAGCTTTTTTTAGAGTGTATTAGCGAACGATGAAGCCTGCGATTTGTTAAGAAAGTTAACATTAACGTTACATATTTCCTAAATGAATCATAACATAATTGTTTTCACATGTACTTTTACATGTGAAAACAATTGTTATGATTCAGTTAGCCAAACGTTAGTTGTCTAAGATGCAGTTTTTAAAGATTAAAAGTTTTAAAATGAGTGTCTGTCGATCAGCATCACAAGTGTTGGCTAAGGCGTTAGCTTCAGAACGAATAGGCTAGCTAGTTACGTTACTTGTTGCTCAAAAATATGTAACGTCAATGTTAACTTACTTAACTAAACGCAAATATATACATCGATGGTAATTGATTTAACTATGTGCAGATACATTTAATGTATATTAGAAAACTCATTCTAATTCATTCCCACTCTTCTTCGGTGGTAACTTAACCCAACTCCGTGCTTCCTGTAATGAGAGCTGTCAATCAAGGTACAAGGATGTCCCTGTGTGAAAGTGACCAATCATAAGAGGGTCAGTGCCCTCCTTGGTTTCCGCCCCCAAATTGTCAAAAGTCATGTAGACTCGAGCGAGCAGAAATCAGCTGAGCGAGCAGAAATCCACCGCGCGAGCAAAACAGCCCTCCGCGAGCAGAAGCCCGCTGCGCGCGAGCAGGATTCCCCTGCACAAGCAGAGTTAACCTGTGCGAGTATGCCAGGCGCTCGCTCGCAGCTACATGTACACCTCTCGGTTGTTGAATTTGTGCGCGAGTACTTTTATCATGCCAGCTGAAGGTTCATTTTTGCGCGTGTGAAATAACATAATGTGCTCGTGAGCATGTCTTACACGCTCATAACTTTTGACTAAAATGTAACGCCATATAAAGACACCTACTGTACATCTTGGATGCCCTGCAAGTAAGCTGTAACATATCAAAATTTAATTTCAAAGTGATCTATCCTTTTGTCTGTAGTCTGTAATGTTAACTAATCCTGTATTCAACCCTTTGTAAATATGTCACAGTAAAGTGAAACATAAAGCACTAATATCAGTTTCTGTAACACCTCAATCAGTTCAATCAAGTGTTTTCCATAATCAACTTTATGAAGCACTCTTTGTTTGACAGAAGAATAAATTGCCCTTAAAATAATTTTAAAGTATTAATAACAATTAAAATAATAACAGTATTGCAATTTCAGTTCACGAGGTACAGTATTTTAATAGATTTGAAAAACAAAGTACTCTCCAGTCATCCACATAAATTTGGCTAAGAAACAATTTTCAGAAAGATGCTCAGTAACTCATTCAGTAAATTTAAATATAAAAATGTAACTACTAAAAGTGTAGATAAATCTGAGGCAATCTGATCTCAATCAGCATTATTCAGTACTTGATAAGAAAACATGTCTTCTGCTATGAGTTCAGTTTTATTGATTTTCTGACTAAGTAAACTGGATGTCAGTTTTTGTCATATTCTAATGGCAAATTTTCTCTTCATGTTTCTTTGGCTTCTGATGAAACATTTCACAGGTTCAGCACCATGGATGGAGGACAGAGATTGATTTGTCTTGTCTTATGTACAAAAGTGGATGAAGGTCTTCAACATTATCGTGTTATCAGGGGGATATTATTTTATTTATTTATTTTTTAAATGCTGTGGCTGACGTTGTTTTTGCTGGTAAAGGAACTGTCTTGTTGTGATCATACCTTTGATTTGCTTTAAAGTTAGTATCTTGTAGTTCCCTTTGAAGGGAACTTCGACAATACGTCATCGACACTATGGGGAACGCCTCAGGTGTGACAGGTGTCTGAAATCAAATATCAACTCACAGCAATCATGTTGATTCACCAGTTTCGCCTGCTAAACTTTTTGGCACCTCTGTTGAGGCGGTGGTTGGAAAGTTAAGGGAAGCGAAGGCGCGCTCAGCCGCATTTAAGTGTATACTGCTGAGATCCGGGCCCCAGCCCAGGCAGGCGGGAGGACCGGGTCCGTCTTGGTCTGGGGACCGTAGACAGGACCAGAGGTCTAGTGTTGCCTCTCGTGCGCCCCCTCCATGGAGGAGTAGGACACAGAGGAGGCGAGCCTCCCGCAAGAAGAGGGACTTAAGGGAGGTCATTCAGCACAAGCGCAGCAACGCTCAGCGGAAGTAGGGTTTGATCTCCCTGGAGGGCCTTTTCTACCAGCCCTCTCCCTCTTCTTGACTCCCCAGGCGTTTACGTTACACCAGCCCTGGCGATGGGCCTTATAATGAGAACTATGTTCTGATGGCCCGCCATAGCAACTGGTTGATGTGAGTGCCTCTTTTAGGCATGTAAAAGTGGTGGATACCAGATTCATTGAGAACTCTCTGTCGAGTCTTCACTCCGCACGCCGCAGGTGAACTTTTTGGTTTGTAAAATTCTGTGTATATAACTAACACTGATTTGTATTTCTCTACAGACCTTGTTCCCTGTATAGACCTAGGGGGTCATTCTTAGAAGAGCAATTAAAGTATTGGACTTTAGGGCCCTGAAGCCTCCCCCATTTGGTGGCTAGAATGAATTAGGAAGAAGCTCAAAGAAGATTTGGCTTCTGTGCTGAGTATGTGATGGCCTTCCTGTCATAACATTTTATATGCGTGGTGGGCCACCGCTCATTTCTGTTTAGCTTCAGGGCTATTAGCCACCCAGGAGTAGATTAGTTGGTCTTCCTAAAAAAAAAAAACTTTTTTGCTTTAGGTTTAGACTGACGCTGGCGCTTCAGATAGATCTTCAGATAGATGTCCTGCCTATCCTATCCTGAGTACTCGCTCCCCTGAGCTCTGTAAGGTTTCAGTAGGTTGAGTGTTTCACAGCCTCTCAACCAAGTAGGCTGTGGCTCCTCCGAGCCCTCAGGTAGATCTATGCTTGTAGGTCGGCCCTCATCCGGGGCGCCTCTGTAACTGGCCTAGGCTATGCTAGGGATATTGGAGGCGTGTTGCTAAATATAGCTGCCACATTCATTATGTGTTAGGCTTCCTCCCCTAGATTTCAGCCTCCTCTCTTAAATGGGAGTTGTTGGCCAAGGCCCGCCCCTTTCTCTGCATTCAGGGGTGATAGAGTAATGCAGGGTGGTAGCTGAGGTAGGATCAGTCTGGCAGGGTTAGGCCATCTTTTGCTCTGCGAAGTGACAGTTTGTCAGACCCTGCCGAACAGGGATGTTTTTGGGCCTCTAAAGCTGGCTCCACTCAGCCCGTTGAGCTAATCGCTCGACCGATGGGTTGAAGTGGGTTGGCTTGCAATTTAGCCCCCCCGCTCCCCTAGGCTTGGCGCAGGACAAATCCCTGTAACCCTTTGGAGCCACTTGCAGGCCTGCTCCCTGTCTAACATTGCAGGGGCATATGGTTGTTACTCCCCCGCTACTCAGGGTAGTTTTGAGTAGTCCATTCTCAGCTCTGTATGTATCTACCTCACACCACGATGGCTCCGGTTGAGCAGGGAGTTCTAAACTACATTTCATTCCGGTTTTTGAACTCCGCTCCCTTTGAAGCCAGAGCATTGCCATGGGCTGACGCCTATGCATTTAGTAGGCAGGCCCCTAATGGGGCCTCCACTAGGCAGAATGGCGTATGTTGTACTCCCCTGCTATAAGGGTATTGCTTTTTAGTGAGTACACTGCCTCTGGCAATGTGATTAGGTACCAGGATGCTGTAGCAACAGCTTTCTGCCGCGAAGGCTGCACGGTTGGGTAGTAGGCCCCAGCAGGCCTCCTTGACCGAATAGCCCCCGATAGGGCTCCTAGGCCAGCTCACCTTCGGTGGTTGGCCCTGATAGTTCTCCAGGCCTCCCTGAAAGTAAGCTTTCCTGCACTGTGTTTATCAAGTAGTAGGCCTCACTAGGCCTCCCTGAAGTTGAGCTCCCACATACTGTGGTTATCAGGTAGTAGGCTTCACCAGGCCTCCCTGGAGTTGAGCTCCCACACACTGTGGTTGTCAGGTAGTAGGCCTCACCAGGCCTCCCTGGAGTTGAGTTCCAAATTACTTTCAGTTTCCACTTAAGGTGGTTATCTGGTAACAGGTAGTAGGCCTCTCCAGGCCTCTCTGTAGGTGAACTCCCACATATTGTGGTTTTCAGGTAGTAGGCTTCACCAGGCCTCTCTGAAGGTGAGCTCCCACATACTGCGGTTGTCAGGTAGTAGGCCTCTCTAGGTCTCCCTGAGAGTAGTTTCACAGTGGTGCTGGGTTTTGTAAGCTAGTGGCCGCTTACTTTCAGTTTAGCAGACCTTATCAGGCAGCTTGTGAGCTTGTGCCCTGGCTCGGCTCAAGTTTTTATTCTCTGCTGCGGGTTCCCTCCTGGACCCTCTTTATCTTGCTACAGCCTGGTTGCTTACCAGGTAGATCTTATGCTCCCCTCACTGAGGGTCAATATGAGTATGTGGTCTCCTGAGTCTGGTCAGTCGGTCGTAGGCCTCTCATGAGGCCTCCCAGTTAGATCAGTCCTTAGGCCCTCACAGGCCTCCTCTGTGTTTTGAAACACAAACACTGGGTAGATCCGTGGATCGAGTAGAGAAACTCCCCTCGCTGGCAAGGGTTGTAAAGCACTATGATGAGTCATACTCTCCAGGATATCCCGTCTCTGAGATCCGGGCCGAGTGGTTCACTGCCTGCTCCGCAGTTCCTCGGGTTGGATGCCTTCTTAAGGCAAGTGTCCAGAGGCTCTGTCTTCGGACAGACAGTAAGTGGCCAGTCTGTAGTGTCCTATGTAGTGACACCAGGTCAGGCCTGCCTGGTGGCATTTCAGGTGGCTCATTCCCCTGAATAGTGACTGGCTGGGGTTCCCTCGGGTTCCCTAGCCACATTCCCTGGAAGGGACCCCTTCTAAGAAGCTGAAGTTGTGGTCCTAGGCCCTTGAGCAGGCCCAGGTAGACCTTTCACTAAACTATGTTTATGGAGGGTTTCTCTGGTATCATATAGCTTGGGCTGTGACCGTAGGGAGTGCTGTCACTGACAGCCCTGTGTGACCTGAGGGTGAGTGGTTCTAGCGTTCATTGAATTGCTGGTTCTGACAGTTGTCACTGCCATTGGGCATGCACTCCCTTTAGTATGGCGGTGTGGGTAATAAGTTCCCCATAGCGTCGATGACGTATTGTCGAAGTTCCCTTCGAAAGGAAACGTCTCAGGTTACAAATGTAACCTTTGTTCCCTGAGAACAGGGAATGAGACAATACGTCTCCCAGCCATGCCTCAGGGTCTGCCTGCCAAACAGTCCCTTCAGACGAAAGGATATTGTCATGGTTTCAAGGCGCCCTTTTTATATCCAGGTCGCACGCTCATCATTCAAGCTGATGGTTCACGGCTGTCGCCGGTCAGCATGATTGCTGTGAGTTGATATTTGATTTCAGACACCTGTCACACCTGAGGCGTTCCCCATAGTGTCGATGACGTATTGTCTCGTTCCCTGTTCTCAGGGAACAAAGGTTACATTTGTAACCTGAGACGTTTTGTCTGCACTTGCTTCATGTTTGTCTGTCATTTGTTACTGTGAATGTGGAACATTTTTAAAATGCAAATTAAATAATATATTTCTTTTGTTTTGAAGTTTTGAAGAAAATGCAATGTATATATCATTTTGCTACATTACTATGCTGATAATGGCAATTTATCATTACATTTATAGTACATTTTTAAATATATAGATCATTACTTTCACTCTTCGGTACACTTAATTTTTTTATTTAACTTTTATTGAAATATTTGTACAGCTGGAACAAGAAAACAGTAACATGAAGTAACAGCCAGATCACTGGAACCACAGAAAGACAAAAAAACAACCAACAGAGATCAGCTTATTACATATTAATGACTTAAGACTTAATTTTCTTCATAAATTCTCAGAATGGTGCTTTAGTTAGAAGCGATAGTCCTGTCGATCCAGGAGCGCAGTTGGGAGATGCGGGCGTAGACTACAGGGAAACGGGTGTCACAAGTGCTTGTTCCCCAGGAGACCGAGCCCACCAGAGACCAGACCCCTGAACGCTCACACACCAGAGGACCACCAGAATCACCCTGAGAAAAAGCACACATTTGATTTGAAGAGCAGCAACACTGAGATGGTAATGTGTTTTTTGATCTGTTTTCATATACCTGGCAAGATGAGGAACCAGAGGCTCCAGCACAGACCATAGCATCAGTGATAGTGTTCTGACCCCAGACCTGCTTGCACACAGCAGGACTTATGATGGGTACACCTGTCTGCTGTAGGATCAGTGGGCTCGCTAAAAAGAGAAGAAAATGTGACAAATTGTCTTGCACAGTTAACAGATGTGTTGTTATTCTCTCAGTATATTTTTGTTTTATAGATGACTTACTCGTGATGGCAGTTCTACCCCAGCCAGTGGTGAAGCAGCGGGTTCCAGGCAGGATGCTGAGGGTTGATGGAGCCAGACATACAGGAGAGATACGGGGAGTCAGTGTGACTGGAGACGACAGTTTCAGCAGAGCAATGTCATTGTTGATAGTCGTGCTGCTGTAGAGCGGATGGGTGATGACCTGCAGATACAGAAAAGAGGGATCAATGCTGAAAGTTGCCTTTATGAATGGCAAACTAAGATATAAGCTTACTTTCTTTCTGTTATTTTAACCATTCTGTTTTTAACCTTTTTTTCAAATACATACTGTATGTGCTGAGAATATTAAGTGCGTGCTAAAAGTTAATTTTGGCGACTTTTAGGAGCTTACTAGAGTGTAAATGACCTCAAAGCATCTATTTTGAAAATGATAATAAAATATTCATTACTTTTTTGTGATTTTCACTTTTTTTCAGTGCTTTAAAATCAGGTAAGCAAATAAAAACCACAACTGTATAACTATCAATACATAAGCCATTCATTTGGAAAAATGTGTAACAGTTACTCAAATATATTTAGATCACTCCATTGTATAAATTACAAGAAATTATTATTATTATTATTAATAATACATTTTGTTTACATTTTAGAATGATTTGGGTATTTCAAGGATTTTGGGTAAAAAAAAACATGTTTGCTATTAAAACAACATAAACAGTCTGTATAATAGGAGTCATAAAGCATTGGTCGATCACTCATTTTGATTTAATCTCTGATCCACTGAGATCAATAAACATTGTTACCTTGGAAACTAATTTGACCTGGATGGGTTCAACACTTGAGCCACGATCGTGTTCTCCAAGAATGACACGGTGATAGCCAACCCTAAAATGATAAAGATAAAGTCAATGTTTAAAAGACAGACAGAAAGCTGAAAGAGCATCTATTAACCACTTCTGAATGTGATGTTTGCCAGACTGAAGACTCTTACACGACAGCGCAGTGGGCAGCAGTGAGAACCCAGTTCTGGTTGATCAGGGATCCTCCACAGAAGTGGAAACCACTGGGTAGCTGTTTCAAAGGTAAAAACACTGAAAATATTAAACTTACTCTTTAAGCAAAGCAGAAAAATGTTTGTTTGAAAAGCAGATGAGTTACCTGAAGAGAGACCTGCCAGGGCCAAGAACCAGAGATGGCATTCTGTCCGTTCACAATCCTGCTGCCGATCGTCTGTGGCTTAATCGCTGGCACTCCACAACCTGTTATTACAAAACATAACATTGTTCATGAGACACGCATAAGACTCTTACCTGCTTTTAACGCAGGTTTAGCATTTTCTAAATATATTTGCCCATCATTATTCTTGCAAACTTCTAAAGGAGACACTTACCCAGAGCAGAAGCCACCAGAGCAAAGCAGGTGATGGAGAAGATGGTGAAGGTCATGATGTAGATGAGTGTGTGATGGACTGTATCTCACTGATGTATCTGTAGGTTGTCTCTCTTGCTTTTATATCATTTACAGCAGCTGAAAAATCTGAGACGTGATGGAGGTCCATCCCATCAGCTCCAATGAGCTCATAGCTGAGGAATGTTTAGATCTGTTACCACTGGAGAAGAACTACATCTTCATTACCCATAGATGATCTCTTACGTGTGAAGAGGGTGAATTCTTTTACCTTGAGAAGGTGTTCGTAGCTTTTCTATTTCCTTGAGAAACATCATACTTCTGTAATTATGTTATGAAATGATTTCGTTGGGAAACAGTTTTGTTGTTGTTGTTTTCTGATGTGATGTTTAAGTCACTAAGTCAGTCTTGCTGAACAGGAAGAGACTGAAATTACGAGAACTTCACTGAAGTAAAAAATAAAAGTTCTAATATTAGTTTTTAACAGCAGTTTAGATAAAACAAGCAAAATAGTTCTTATAGGGCATCTTATCATAGCCACTGAAAAGAGATAGCATCTAGTCAACCATTTTTTCTCAGCAGATTTATTTAGCTATTTTACTTGAACTGCTCTCTCCAGCAATGTTGCATGCATTTATGGCATTATTTTTTTCGAAAGCATAATTATAGCAATTAACATACAGTTTAATTGTGCATGATGTCTTTATTAGTTTGTCATTGTCTCAGAATGGGGACGAGAATGTAATGTTACCAGTTCTGCTTCTGTGAACTGGAAAGAAACAAGGAAGCGACATAATTAACTAAAATGCAGTTCATTGGAAATCATTGTAGAGATGCCCAATTTAACATGCGCAGTCTGCCTTCTGTTTGTCAATGAATATATTGATCGTGAAGTTCCCTTTCAAGGTAACTTTGAACTGCATCCTCTAGGGGTTGCTATGGGGGAACACCCCGTCGTGACCCATGTCTGAAGCATACATTGAAAAAACACCAACAAGTTGGCAGGCGACAGCCCATGGCGCCACTATCGGTGCGACTATAAATAGGCACTGGGAGAACACATCATCCTCTTCTTCGTCTTCATTGACTGTACTGTTACAGTATATAGGAGTGCATGTTTCTCGCCATAGGGTTTGCTCTGATACTTGCAGTTCACAAGCCTCGCATACTGTGGTGTGTGTGTGTGTGTAGTGAAGAGCAAGTGCAAGCGTTTAGCTCTCGAGGGAGTTGGACGCACTATGCTGCGCTCATTGTGATGCATTTGTGAGGGGATGTCACTATTTACTAGGGTTTGTAGCAACATTTGCATGAGTGCGTTCACCTCTCGCTGGAATAGCAATGCATACGTGGCAGCAGTTTTTGCTCGCGCTTGATTTCTGTGATAATCTAGCAAGTGGGCGGAGCGTGTTTAACTTCCGCAGAAGCTGAATACATGCTGCGCATTGTGTCACGGTGAGAACATGTAAAGGATCTTATGGGAAATTTTTCTCTGTCAGTAATTTCCTTTTGATTATACTGCAATTCAGCTTGACATTTTTTTTTAAATAAAACATAAAAACCTTGCAAAGCAGGCACTTGCAAAACAATTAGAGGATGAGTGCATTCATGGTATCGTTGTTTGATACCTGATGACACACAGAATCTCGGTGTTGGCTGTTTGGGCTAAGAGCATGCACGCAATGTCCTTGAGGGGGCAATTTGTGTGCATTTGTAAGCGTTTAAAAAAAAAAGTCTCCGCTCTCAGTTCTCTTTTTTTTTAAGGAAAGATGGGACGACATCTGCTTCCCTCGAGCTGTTGAGATTATGGAACACTCCGTGGCAAGGTTGGACTTGCCATGGAAGCATGCTAAGAAGGTAACGCTACGAGGTCATCTCAATGAGCATTATCTTTCTGACCATAGCCCTCCAGCTCAGGTGAGCCTTCCATTTCTTCCTGATCTCCTTACAGAGATATCTTGATGAAAGTAAGGCTTTCTTCTTAATGCTCCAGTCTCACCTTCCAAATTTTTCGGTATCTTCGTTGAGATGGTAGTTGAGACATTCAGTAGAGTGAAAGCACGCTCAGTGGCCTTCAATCCTTCATGAACAACCAGGTCTGAGCCCGAACAACATTGGGGTCCTGTTCCATCTCGGTCTGAGGGCACAAAAGGCTAGTGTCCTGGCTCATGCTCCTCACTGACATATGTGGAGTTGTAGGAGGAATCGTGGGTCAAAGGAGAATAGGCAAAGGAGGTGATCCAGACCAGGTGTCATCACTTTCGTCTGAATTGGAGTGATACTTGAGTATCTGCTCGCTCCCTTTTGGGGTTTTTACATCTTCTCCTTCATAATTCCCCTATAACCACCAGCTCTCCACCTGACCGAGGTTAAGTGGGAACTTCCTGCATTACGGTCTCCTCTTGAGTGGGGCTCCACTGCAAGGAATTTCTTGGATGTCTGGCCAGGTCACCCTGAGGGGCTTCCTAGTTGCTTGGATATCCCTTCTTGCTGACGCATCGAGCAGGAAGTGGAGGTGGCAGTTACAGAAGTCTTTTTGTATATGCTGTCTCAGATGATGCTCTCCTCACCAGAGGTCCAGAGCATCGAAAATACATTTTGGTCCAAAAATAGCAAAAACTAAGACTTTATTCAGTATTGTCTTCTCTTCCGGGTCTGTTGTTAGCGCGTTCACTGCAGTGTACTAATAGCCAGTTAAATAGTCAGTTAAAATGAGTAGAACAGAGAGGTGTTCGTACATAACTTTCGATATTTATTGCACGTCAACATACGTTTTTATCCTGCACTTCCAGCATTATCTTTGTAAGAAAAGTGGTTTTGGCCACTAGCTTTGTAGATGCGTGTGTATCACATTCAGTGTTTGGAATAACGGTGTTTAAAAGAACGGCGTTAGGTAATGACGTTATTTTTTCAGTAACGCGGTAATCTAACTAATTACTTTTCCCGTCGTTACAACGCCGTTAACGTTACTGAACGTTAAATGCGGTGCGTTACTATGCATTGATTTAATGAACTATGCAATCCGAACGCACCCCTGGCTCACACAGCGAGTGAGCAGGTGGGTTAATGTCGAGATAAGCGGTTGTGATTGGCTAAGGCAGAGTCATGTGTTTCATGGTAGCCAATCAGAGCCAGACTTTTTACACACATGCCGTCACACGTGGCTGCGCCAGCGGCGCCAAACACACACACACACACACACGCGCAACAGCTAGTACACAGAGATTCGAGGCAGAGATGGCGAGTCAGGAGCAATCCGATGAAAAGTTGGCATTTTCAAGGTGAAGATATAAGCACTACTTCAAATTCATTGTGGTCAAAGGCAAGAACGTGCATGTAATGTGTGCATGTAATGTGTGACACGCATCTACAAAGCTAGTGGCCAAAAACACTTTTCTTACAAAGATAATACTTGAAGTGCAGGATAAAACTCTTGCTGTCTGTTGACGTGGAATAAATATTGAAAGTTATGTACCTGTCTGTTCTACTCATTTCAACTGACTTGTGAAAACTGCAAAAAAAAAAAAAAGTACAAATTCTCTGACATGTAGCAACTTTTTTTTTTTTTTACAGTAACGCAAATAGTTACTTTCCCTGGTAACGAGTTACTTTTATTATAGAGTAATTCAGTTACTAATGCAGTTACTTTTAGGAACAAGTAGTGAGTAACTATAACTAATTACTTTTTTAAAGTAACGTTCCCAACACTGATCACATTACAAGTAAACATTACATGCACGTTCTTGCCTTTGACCACAGTGAATTTAATGTAGTGCTTATATCTCCAGCTTGAAAATGCCAACTTTTCATCGGATTGCTCCTGACTCGCCATCTCTGCTGCTGCTGCGAATCATTGTTTAGCTGTTGCGTGCGTGTGTGTGTGTGTGTGTGTTTGGCGCTGATGGCGTAAAAACACTGGCTCTGATTGGCTACCATGAAACACATGACTCTGCCTTAGCCAATTATAATCGCTTATCTCGTTATTAACCCACCTCCTCACTCGCTGTGTGAGCCAGGGGTGTGTTCAGGTTACATAGTTTATTAAATCAATGCATAGTAACGCACCGCATTTAACGTCCAGTAATGTTAACAACTTTGTAACGACGGGAAAAGTAATTAGTTAGATTACCCCGTTACTGAAAAAATAACGTCGTTACCTAACGCCGTTCTTTTAAACGGCGTTATTCCAAACACTGCTAGGCCATAAAAGCTTGCAAATGTAAAGGTCGATGACCACCCCGCAGCGTTGCAGATGTCCAGCATGGATGCACCTGCAAAGAAAGTCTCGGAGGCCACCATACCCTGTGTGGAGTGAGCCTTGACTCCCATCAGCGAGGGGAGACCAGAGATGCAAATGTTACATTGATAGCCTCAACTATCCAACGACTAAGTTTCTGCTTCATTGCAGGAAAAATCCCAATTGTGGGGACCATAGCACACCAGTAGTTGGTCCATCTTTCTCCACAGAGCAGCTCTGTGGACATATGTGTCCAGATCTTGAGCTTGATACATACAATTAGCTTCTTCTGGTCGGACTTATGGAAGGGAGGAGGGCAGAAGGCCTGCAGTACTGTCGGTTGTGGTGTGACAGAGGGAACTTTAGGAACACAACCCGCTCGAGGGTATAGAAGTGCTTTGGCCATGCCGGTCGCAAAGTGAAATGAGTAGGGGCCACTGGTGGACACGGGACCATACTGGTAATATAATATAATAAAAAGTTAATAATAATAATAATAAAAACAGCAATAATGACAAGATAATAAGACAAGATAAGAAGACAGCTTTTTTAAATAAAAAGAAAAATAGATAAAATTAAATTAAAATAGAATAGAAAGTGCTAGATTTAGAGATTCAAATCAAGATAGAACCGATGTGTTTTCAGTACTTTCTTGAATATGGCTAAGGACTCAGCTGCTCAGATTGAGTTGGCCGGCTCATTTCACCCGGGAAGAACAGTTAATGAAAAAGTCTGTGAAAGTGATTTTTGTTCCTGAGTTTGTTCCCCGAAGTATTCCTTAGGAAGCTTCTTAACACGCTGCCTCTTACGTACTTGTTACGAACGTAACTGCAGCTGCAACTGCTTGCCAATCAATTCTGATTGTAAAGTACCTCACCATTAATATAAAAGTGTATTACATAATTTTTAGAAGTCGTTAAACCCATGTCAAGAAGCGGCACAACGGATAAGGAGGGTGGATGATTAGCGAGGTATACCCGGTTCATCTAACCGTCACAGCATATCGTGTGAACATATTACTGACCATTTGATAATTTAATTTATAGTCTATATTTTACTGATAACTTAAACTATGTTGAAATGTTTCATTTGCATAGAACGTGTTGTCTTTCTTAATGCTGTAATACACCCTCTCGTGAAGTGGAAAATCGATTCCTGAGCAATCGATGCCAACTAATTCAGCACCCTCACTTGGGACAGTGCCTTTGTAACAACGAACGTAAGAGGCAGCGTGATAAGAAGCTTCCTAAGGAATACTTCGGGGGAACACACTTAGGAACATAACTTTGGCTAGATATATCTTTCACTCACAATTTCTGCATTGACATTTGGGGTATAAGCCATAAAAACGTAACCATACATGGTAGACTTAAAACCAGCTACGGCTGTACTAAGCGATAATATATGCTCATATAAACGCAAAAGGATCATGGGGCACTTACCTTGTTTTGATATAAAGCCTTTTATTCGCAATGTCTTGGCTAAGTACTTCATTACCCACAATCCTGAACAATCCCACAATCCCCCAGTGATGCATCTGATTGGTGTAACTTGTGTAACTGTCTGGTTAAACCCCGCGAAGGTCCGTGAAGACTGAAGATGATTAATAAAAAAATACAATAAAATAAAAACCTTTGTTGCGTTTTTTGCACGGTAGACTTATCAGTGCAATCATCTCCATGGCTGCCTCAAAATGTTTGCAGGGAGGTTGGTAACGTTAGTAAGCATTATTGTCAACTTTAGCTAGGCTTCTGTATCCTTCATATAGTATGAGTCATATAAAGCATTTTATAATGCCACTGTCAAAACAATATTTAGCCCAGGGATACCTTTTTTGTGCATTTACTGAACATTTGTGTAATGGCAACGACATGTGTTGACGACTGAGCGGTGATTGAAGTCAGGTACAAAGCACTGCACCATTGCTGACTTCATTGTTAACCACTTTCACACACGCACACAATATAAAATACACAATGATAAATATAAAAATCAATACACAATACATATATATATATATATATATATATATATATATATATATATATATATATATATATATATATATTTAAATCTAGATTAAAGACCCATCTCTTTAACTTGGCATACACATAACATACTAATATGCTTTTAATATCCAAATCCGTTAAAGGATTTTTAGGCTGCATTAATTAGGTAAACCGGAACCGGAAACACTTCACATAACACCGTACTTTCTATATCATTAGAAGAATGGCATCTACGCTAATATTTGTCTGTTTCTCTCTTGTTCCGAGGTCACCGTGGCCACCAGATCCAGTCTGTATCCAGATCAGAGGGTCACTGCAGTCACCCGGATCCAGTACGTATCCAGACCAGATGGTGGATCAGCACCTAGAAAGGACCTCTACTGCCCTGAAAGACAGCGGAGACCAGGACAACTAGAGCCCCAGATACAGATCCCCTGTAAAGACCTTGTCTCAGAGGACCACCAGGACAAGACCACAGGAAACAGATGATTCTTCTGCACAATCTGACTTTGCTGCAGCCTGGAATTGAACTACTGGTTTCGTCTGGTCAGAGGAGAACTGGCCCCCCAACTGAGCCTGGTTTCTCCCAAGGTTTTTTTCTCCATTCTGTCACCGATGGAGTTTCGGTTCCTTGCCGCTGTCGCCTCTGGCTTGCTTAGTTGGGGTCACTTCATCTACAGCGATATCATTGACTTGATTGCAAATAAATGCACAGACACTATTTAAACTGAGCAGAGATGACATAACTGAATTCAATGATGAACTGCCTTTAACTATCATTTTGCATTATTGAGACACTGTTTTCCAAATGAATGTTGTTCAGTGCCTTGACACAATGTATTTTGTTTAAAGCACTATATAAATAAAGGTGATTGATATAAAACACTGTTTATTTACACAATTAATACTGAAAGAACTGCTATTACTGCACATTCACTATATACAATAAAATTCACTGGAGGAAAAAGGTAGCGCGGGCGGCCGTCATCAGATTTGGAAGTCGCTCAAAAGGCTCGTTGCCTCGTTCGCGGTTGTGGCTTCAGTCTAATTCAATGAGGTGCTGTGGTTTATGGGATGAGTAGTTCCTGCGCTCGAAATGAAAATATGTACACAGTCAAAGTACCTTTGACTTTTTTTGGATTTTGTCTTAATCTTTTCACTTGAAATGATATGTTATATGCTTATGAGTTCAGCCGTAGTTGGTTATCCTCACACATGCTCTAAAACTCTTTAGATACGGCTTTTTCTGAAAGTCAAAGGGAGAAATGAATGGGAAATTTACTTCCGGCACCAGAGCTCTCTCCGGCTGTGGGCGGGACTGTGATGCTCCATTGAAACGCTGTTATTTTCATCTCGGAGTCCAATCATCTTTGTTTGGGCTTCCCAGGGACGCTGTACTTGGAGATTAATGGTTACAATTTATGTTTAACTCGGTTCCCGAAAATCATAATCCACATGTAAAACTATGTGCAGTACATTTAGCTGAGGACAGCTTGCTGAGGACAACTTCCTCAATCTCAATCAGTTTAATGCCTGATTGCTCTCAGCTGCTGTCGAATCACAACACAGGAACCGCTGGCCCAATCAGAACTCGTTACGTATTTCTGAAGGAGGGACTTTATAGAACAAGGAAGTCATCAACCCGTTTTTGTGACAGTGAAAACAGCGGTATACAGATAGGTGAATTGTGTGAAAAATACTGTGTTTTATTACACGCGAAACATGAACACATGTTATATTGCACACTGTAAACACAATCAAAGCTTCAAAAAAGCGCAAAAAATGTGTTTGTGTTTGTGTTTAACATGTTTGGTTTTTCACAAGAGTGTGTGTCATGGCTGTTGAGTGTGGGGTAGAAATCTGGGTGTCTTTGCTGGCCACCTCCCTCTTTATTTGTTATCCTTTTGTATTGTACTTACTGTTTTGTATGTTACTGATGCAGACTTGGGATGTTTGAGAGCTTGTTTTATTAATTGTATGTTAGTAAAGTGATTTTGTTTTATATCTGTCCATCTTTATGCTCACCTTGCCTTTGTCAACGAACCTGTGTCCTTTGCTCAGGGCAGTTATTTCGGTGTAATCCAGGAGGTGTAGTCAACCACAGGATTTCTCTAATTGGTAATTTTAACACCTGACCATAGGCCATTCTGCTACATTTAGGTTGTCTCTCTTGCTTTTATATCATTTACAGCAGCTGATAAATGTGAGACGTGATGGAGGTCCATCCCATCAGCTCCAATGAGCTCATAGCGGAGGAATGTTTAGATCCGTTATCACTGGTGACAATCTGCATCTTCATTGTCCAGAGATGATCTCTTACGTGTGAAGATGGTGAATTATCAATTATTTTACCTTGAGAAGGTGTTTGTGGCTTTTTTATTTCCCTTAGAAGAATTATACTTTCACTTCTGTATGTTATGAAAGGATTTTTGATGGGAAACATTTTTGTTGTTGTTGTTGTCTCATGTGATGTTTAAGTCACTAAGTCAGTGTTGCTGAACAGGAAGAGACTGAAATTGTCACGAGAACTTCACTTAAGCGAAAATAAAAGTTCTAAAATCAATTTACAACAGCATTTTAGATAAAACAAGCAAAATAGTTCTTATAGGACATCTTATCATAGCCACTGAAAAGAGATGGCATCTAGTCCACCATTTTCTCTCAGCATATTTATTTAGCTATTTTACTTGAACTGCTCTCCTCAGCAACATCACATGCATTTCTGTCATTATTTTTTAGAAAGCATAATTATAGTAATTACATACAGTCTAAATGTGCATGATGTTTTACTTGGCTAAGTATATATTTCTAATGCCTGATATAATTTTCATCTAGCCAGCGCCAGAGCCTCGTCACGTCTCAGCTGATCATCCAGAACCTCGTCTCATCACAGCTGATCATCCAGTCTTGTCTCATCTGTATGTTGCACCCAGCAATGTTCTCTCAGCCTGTTACTGTGGTGGAACCTCCAGAGGTGGGCAACAACTGCTGCACAACCTTCAGTACCAGGGTACCCTCTCGTTACTTAGATGGCTGTTCCCACTTCTGGGTCAGTGTGTCAACTATCCAGATCTATCATTGACCCATAAGATCAGCTATTGCACTTTCGTCAAGGAGGCCTTTCTACTGAGGAGTATGTTCTACAGTTCTGTGAGATATCCTATCAAGTACTGCTCTATGATGAAGTTTTGTTTAAATACTTGTTCCGTTTCAGACTCAATGACCAAATTAAGTCATGGTTACCTAGAGGGGAGTTTAATGGCAGTTTTAAGGGACATCATGGACTATAGACTGATGTTATGTGAACCACCAGTGCCACTTTACAAGATGGCCGCCAGGCCAGTGCCACAGCACAAGATGAACAAGATCTGCCAGAGTCAATTCAAGTCCCCGTTTATCTGCCAGAGTCAAGTCAAGTCCCTGTTGATCTGCCAGAGCCTCGTCACGCCTCAGCTGAGCTTCCAGAGCCTCGTCACGTCTCAGCTGATCATCCAGAACATCGTCTCATCACAGCTGATCATCCAGAGTCTTGTCTCATCTGTCTGTTGTGCCCAGCAATGTTCTCTCAACCTGTTGTGTTGCTGTCAAGGAGACTGTCATTGTGAACCTCCAGAGGTGGCGGCAACTGCTGCACAACCTTCAGAGGTGTCAGTAGTATCGATCCATGAAATCTCATCTTGTCCTGTCATGGCTATGAAGGCCATCTATGAACTCATTGCCTGTCCTGTTATGGCCACGGAAGATGCTCAGGAACTCACTGCTTGTCCGTTCAAGGATATGGAGGCCATCCATGAACACACAGCCTGTCCTGTCACACCCATAGAGACCATCTGTGAACTCTCTGCCTGCCCTGTCACAGCTATGGAGGCCATTTGGGAACTCTCTAACCGCCTTCTCACGGCCACGGAGGCCGCCATTAATCTGTTTATATTCTCTGTTTCAGTCCTACCTGACCAGACTTGCTCTCCTGTGCCATCGACTCCAATATGGTGGTCTACCCTGGTGGGCTTCTGGCCCAGCTACTCGGCTGTGGTGGTCCTCTGCCCCGCCCTGGTGGGCTTCTGGCCCATCTGCTCAACTGTGGTAGTCCTCTTCTCCACCCTGGTGGGCTTCTGTCTCGTCTGTTCGACAGTGATGGTCCTCTGCTCTGCCCTGGGGGGCTTCTGTCCCATCTGCTGCGCTGTGGGGGTCCTCTGCTCTGCCCTAGTGGGATCCAGCTCTTCCTGCTCCACCACGGTGGGCTCCTGTTCTGCCTGCTCCACCACGGTGGGCTCCAGTTCCGCTGTGGGCTGCTCCACCCTAGCAAGTTGCCAGCTGCATTTAAAAATTCAAAGCTAACTGTTTAGACTATATTTTGATTCAATGTGGATAAACGTTTATATATACCTGCATAATAAAAGCAGTGGGAAACGTTTGTACACAATGCAAACCTTTTTTTGGGTTTCTCACAAACAACAAAACAAGTGAAGTACTTCTGTGAAACTGTGAAAACTTCTTCCTCGTTTCTTGCAATCAGTCATCTGAATGTGATTCTTTCTTTTAGAGGAAACTGCTTTCAAAACATTTTTATATTTACCACATCTTTCTCATTCTGCAAACCATCCAAAAACAGCAAGATAATCCGGCTCATCTAGATCTAAGTGTGGTTTGGACAGATTCTGTTAGAGTTTGATTTATGGCCAAGATGACTAATCACAGTAACTGGAACTTTTCATACTTCTTTTTTTTTTTTTTTTTTTTTTTTTTTTTTTATTGCAGCGTAGATGTTTAATGAATGCTAATGAAGTATGTTCTGAGAAACATCCTTCAAATTCAGTGTTAGCAGTCTGAAATTACAGCACTCAATATGGCAGAATATTCTGCATTTTAAGTGACAATTTGCTCAAGGACATATGGAATATCAGTCTTTGTCACTGTCTTTGCTTTAATGAGATCATATGTTTAGATATTTTATTGCTGGAGACAATCTAACTTTTCGTTGTCCAGAGCTAATGTCGTATGAGCAAAGAGGCTGAATTCTCAATTTTTCACCTTGTGAAGAGGTTTAAGATTTATATTTCCTTGAGAGCTATCATGGTTTCATCCCTCTCATTGTATGTTTTGAAGTGTTTTGAATTAGAAGTTGTTTTTGTTGTAGCTGAGTTGAAATTGTATTCATTATATCATTCAAAGTGTTTCCGCTATATCTGTAGTAAAAATATCTGCTTTCCCATTAAAGGGATAGTTCACTTTGAAATTACATTTGGGTATAGCTTACATCAAGGGCATCCAAGATGTAGGTGTCTTTGTTTCCGCAGTAGCTTCAATTTTTATATTTTTAGGTCAAACCGTTCTTGTCTGTCACTCATATAATGCAGGTCTATGGTCACCACCTCAAAGAGCATGCACAGAGATGTCCAAATTAAACAATTCCCCATCGGAAGTACACATTGATGGCCTAAGACATGAAATGAGCGGTTTGTGTGAGAAAACGAAAAGTATTTATATCGTTTTTACCTCTTATACACAACCACGTCCAAGTGATCTGAGGGCACGTGCGCTTCCTGGTGTGTGATGTGTGCACGCGTTCTGGCTTTTGTCTACTGGAAAGCACTGGAAAGTGCATGCTCTTTGATATACAGTACCTGCATTATATGAGTGACAGACAAGAACAGTTTGACCTAAAAATATCAAAACTGAAAGTACAGCAGAAATAAAGACACCTACTGTACATCTTGGATGCCCTGCAAGTAAGCTGTAACATATCAAAATTTAATTTCAAAGTGATCTATCCTTTTGTCTGTAGTCTGTAATGTTAACTAATCCTGTATTCAACCTTGTGTAAATATGTCACAGTAAAGTGAAACATAAAGCACTAATATCAGTTTCTGTAACACCTCAATCAGTTCAATCAAGTGTTTTCCATAATCAACTTTATGAAGCACTCTTTGTTTGACAGAAGAATAAATTGCCCTTAAAATAATTTTAAAGTATTAATAACAATGAAAATAATAACAGTATTGCAATTTCAGTTCACGAGGTACAGTATTTTAATAGATTTGAAAAACAAAGTACTCTCCAGTCATCCACAAAAATTTGGCTAAGAAACAATTAAAAGAAAGATGCTCAGTAACTCATTCAGTAAATTTAAATATAAAAATGTAACTACTAAAAGTGTAGATAAATCTGAGGCAATCTGATCTCAATCAGCATTATTCAGTACTTGATAAGAAAACATGTCTTCTGCTATGAGTTCAGTTTTATTGATTTTCTGACTAAGTAAACTGGATGTCAGTTTTTGTCATATTCTAATGGCAAATTTTCTCTTCATGTTTCTTTGGCTTCTGATGAAACATTTCACAGGTTCAGCACCATGGATGGAGGACAGAGATTGATTTGTATTGTCTTATGTACAAAAGTGGATGAAGGTCTTCAACATTATCGTGTTATCAGGGGGATATTATTTTATTTATTTATTTTTTAAATGCTGTGGCTGACGTTGTATTTGCTGGTAAAGGAACTGTCTTGTTGTGATCATACCTTTGATTTGCTTTAAAGTTAGTATCTTGTAGTTCCCTTTGAAGGGAACTTCGACAATACGTCATCGACACTATGGGGAACGCCTCAGGTGTGACAGGTGTCTGAAATCAAATTTCAACTCACAGCAATCATGTTGACCAGCGACAGCCGTGAATCATCAGCTTGAATGATGAGCGTGCGACCTGGATATAAAAAGGGCGCCTTGAAACCATGACAATATCCTTTTCGTCTTCAGGGACTGTTTTCTCTGATTTAAATGTCTGCTTACAGCGAAAAATCCCTTCTCCTTGATTCACCAGTTTCGCCTGCTAAACTTTTTGGCACCTCTGTTGAGGCGGTGGTTGGAAAGTTAAGGGAAGCGAAGGCGCGCTCAGCCGCATTTAAGTGTATACCGCTGAGATCCGGGCCCCAGCCCAGGCAGGCGGGAGGACCGGGTCCGTCTTGGTCTGGGGACCGTAGACAGGACCAGAGGTCTAGTGTTGCCTCTCGTGCGCCCCCTCCATGGAGGAGTAGGACACAGAGGAGGCGAGCCTCCCGCAAGAAGAGGGACTTAAGGGAGGTCATTCAGCACAAGCGCAGCAACGCTCAGCGGAAGTAGGGTTTGATCTCCCTGGAGGGCCTTTTCTACCAGTCCTCTCCCTCTTCTTGACTCCCCAGGCGTTTACGTTACACCAGCCCTGGCGATGGGCCTTATAATGAGAACTATGTTCTGATGGCCCGCCGTAGCAACTGGTTGATGTGAGCGCCTCTTTTAGGCATGTAAAAGTGGTGGAACCCAGATTCATTGAGAACTCTCTGGCGAGTGTTCACTCCGCACGCCGCAGGTGAACTTTTTGGTTTGTAAAATTCTGTGTATATAACTAACACTGATTTGTATTTCTCTACAGACCTTGTTCCCTGTATAGACCTAGGGGGTCATTCTTAGAGGAGCAATTAAAGTATTGGACTTTAGGGCCCTGAAGCCTCCCCCAGTTGGTGGCTAGAACGAATTAGGAAGAAGCTCAAAGAAGATTTGGCTTCTGTGCTGAGTATGTGATGGCCTTCCTGTCATAACATTTTATATGCGTGGTGGGCCACCGCTCATTTCTGTTTAGCTTCAGGGCTATTAGCCACCCAGGGGTAGATTAGTTGGTCTTCCTAAAAAAAAAAAAACTTTTTTGCTTTAGGTTTAGACTGACGCTGGCGCTTCAGATAGATCTTCAGATAGATGTCCTGCCTATCGGTTTGTGACATTGGTATCCTGAGTACTCGCTCCCCTGAGCTCTGTAAGGTTTCAGTAGGTTGAGTGTTTCACAGCCTCTCAACCAAGTAGGCTGTGGCTCCTCTGAGCCCTCAGGTAGATCTATGCTTGTAGGTCGGCCCTCATCCGGGGTGCCTCTGTAACTGGCCTAGGCTATGCTAGGGATATTGGAGGCGTGTTGCTAAATATAGCTGCCACATTCATTATGTGTTAGGCTTCCTCCCCTAGATTTCAGCCTCCTCTCTTAAATGGGAGTTGTTGGCCAAGGCCCGCCCCTTTCTCTGCATTCAGGGGTGATAGAGTAATGCAGGGTGGTAGCTGAGGTAGGATCAGTCTGGCAGGGTTAGGCCATCTTTCGCTCTGCGAAGTGACAGTTTGTCAGACCCTGCCGAACAGGGATGTTTTTGGGCCTCTAAAGCTGGCTCCACTCAGCCCGTTGAGCTAATCGCTCGACCGATGGGTTGAAGTGGGTTGGCTTGCAATTTAGCCCCCCCGCTCCCCTAGGCTTGGCGCAGGACAAATCCCTGTAACCCTTTGGAGCCACTTGCAGGCCTGCTCCCTGTCTAACATTGCAGGAGCATATGGTTGTTACTCCCCCGCTACTCAGGGTAGTTTTGAGTAGTCCATTCTCAGCTCTGTATGTATCTACCTCACACCACGATGGCTCCGGTTGAGCAGGGAGTTCTAAACTACATTTCATTCCGGTTTTTGAACTCCGCTCCCTTTGAAGCCAGGGCATTGCCATGGGCTGACGCCTATGCATTTAGTAGGCAGGCCCCTAATGGGGCCTCCACTAGGCAGAATGGCGTATGTTGTACTCCCCTGCTATAAGGGTATTGCTTTTTGCTGAGTACACTGCCTCTGGCAATGTGATTAGGTACCAGGATGCTGTAGCAACAGCTTTCTGC
>NW_020525248.1:0-17159 GCF_003368295.1 Carassius auratus | reverse complement strand
GTAAATTGGTGTCACAATATACCTGTAAATAAGTAACTTTGTAGTATAAGGGGTACAAGTACACATCGAGGTCTTGATATAAATATAGAGATGTGTACAGTACAGAGGAACAGGTGCACACCTATAGTCTTAGAGAGAGACGTAAAAATTTGTTCTAGGGTGCACAGTCCAGGGACAAAAACGCATTCTTAACAGCATGTAACCCGTAAAGGCAGTGCTGGGTCAAGCACAGAGAGCCAAAAAGCACGAGAGGCCATAAAGGGCAGTGCATTTACGGCCGGGTAAGCCAAAGTAGGGGTATGGGAAATCCCGAGAAGAATGTAAGACGCTAGACGGGGGTTCTAGTCGTATCTCGCTCTTCCAACTCTCGATCACCCACCATTACAGACAGGGCGCCCCGAGCTTAGAAATAGGCCAGGTCAGTGGTTAGGGAAAAGAGTATCCAAAATTAGTGTTTAAAAATAAATAGTGATAATTCATATGTGCACCTATAAAAATATAGGGATATATGCAAAGGGAAAGTATTGATTGATCTGGGATGCCTCAGGAACAACCCCAAAAGAGCTAAAATGTAGTTTTCATGACCCTGATTGGATTGGACCAGTATATGGAAATTCTGGAATATACTTTGCAATTTCATCACGCAGAAGTCAAGTGCTGTTGGTAAGATCGCCGCCTCAATATGTTTTTGGTTTATGATAGAAATATGACTGACAAATTAGGTAACCTGGTCAGCCCTGATAGAAATAATGAAACAGAAGAGAGCAAATGCTGTAAACAGTTTGGCTCTGAAGCTCTGACTTTAAAAAAATATATATATTCTCTGAATTCATTTAAAGAATGATCAGTCTGAGCTTTAATTCTGATTGTAATGTTAAAACAAAAACTTGATTGGCTTTAAACTTAGAAAGAACCTGAGAAATAAACATTTATAAATGTATGTGCCGATTTGTTAAAAATAATCCCAGAAGTAACTGAGTGATGATTTAATCTGATTCTCTGTGCATAGAAGGTTTAAATGACAAAGAATGATATCATAAGACCTGTTCCAGTTCCTATATAATTGTTGAAAGTCCTGACAAGGAATACTGAACAGAATTCTGGGTTAGTGAAAAAAAAAAAACTGTAGGCACACAAATTGGCAGTGGCATTTTGGAAAAACTTAGAAGCTTATGTTTTTAAAAAAGATAAAATTACTTTGACTACAATGAAGCCGTTGTTTTATCTCATGCTGGCCCCCACCATGACTCTGGCTTAAGCTTTGAAAGTACCAGAGACATGTTCTGAGTAAAAAAAAAAAAATGTAATTCCTATATTTACTAATGTTTGGCCAAAAGAGTAATTTTATTGTTGGATTGCAAAATTGTAGTCACGCAGCATCATAAAAAAAAAAAAAGAAGAGAAAAGAAAATTATTTTTGTTTATGAGATGATAAAGTTGTAAACAAGTAACATAAACGGGGGTTTCAAAGTAACTTTGAAGACAGCATGCTAGCAAGACCCAAAGTAATATACCTGGGTCAGATAACCTCTGACAGATTTAAAACCAATGTTGAAATTCAGAAGCCATGGCCAGAATTAAGTGAATGGATAAATACAAGTTGATGTAAAAGTAATGACAATGACTGCAAAGAACTTTGAGAAACATTTGAGTTGCGAAAATAAAGTAAAAATACAAATATAAAGATGTTTATTTTTAAAATGCATATAATTTCTGACAAGTTTTAAACTGGGCTAGAGTAAAATGATAGTACGATGAAATTATGTTAAAAATGAATGAAAATGCATTGTTACGAGTCCTGAATCCCTCAGAGTTCTCTCTCTCTCATTCAAAGTAAGCTAAAATGCCGTTATCTGAGCTTATGTTTAAGTGATAAGATATTTATAGTACAGCACAGTGTTTCAGTCAAATCATAGGCAGAGATGCTAAAGGACATGCTAAAAAAGAGTTCAGATTTAATGCATTAAGAGGGCAATTGGTAGTTAAATGTTCAACTGCCCAATGCATGTAAGAAATAAGAGATTATAAAAATAATGAATAACAATTTAGGAGCAATTGTTGAAGAGACATGAGGTCTTTAAAATCATAATACAGACCCTGAGCTATAGATGTAATAATTTTGAATAGTTAAACAGTTGTATTGCTATTTGTTCTATGACCAGTAACTTATCTGTCTTATTTTTAGTCTCCACCATCATACAGGGCCTGATGGCTGCAGCTACAGAAGCAACAGAAAATTACAATGAATGGACGGGTGTGAAAAATAAATTCACTGAGTAATCTCAGCATGATAGTTTGGAGGTATCCAATTGAGTTTAGCGATTAAATATTAGTTTGATTAACCTTTTTCAATGTTTTAACACTAGTAGGTGCTGTCAATGGCTCTCATGGTTCTTGAGTGCACCTTTCCTAAGCTGCAGGAAATACTGGATTCTGGAAGAAGACTGTCGAGGATGTTGCAATGGGAAAGAGTGGTTACCAGTGTGCATGAGGTGATTTCTCAATGACGGGTAAGATCCTCTTCTGGCCAATAGGGGACAACCTAAGGCAGGGGGGGTCACCGCACTGGGCACCTGCCCAGAAGGGAGGTGTTATATGTGAGATGGTAGTGGAGTTGAGCGGATGCTTGATAGGCCTAGAGCATCATTAAGAGGGGAACTGTATGAAGTACAGCAATCTGCCTCAAAATGTGAGCTCCTCCAGACCTGATCACCAGCAACCGCATTCCTTGATTGATTGTTGTGACAAGAGTCCACAACTTGATGCAACTATGCCAGTGGATCACACCCTGAGGACAAGGAGCTTATTTATAAAAAGTTAATGGCAATGGGCTTTCAAGAACCATCTGAGACCATGTGATGACAGCCATTATTTTGAGACAAAAATTTCTTATGAGGCTAAAATGATATTGAACTAATATGTCTATATCATAGTCTTTACTCATGCAGGTCATTAGGCATGGCACAAGATGATTACAAGATATGGTGGTGGCTAAAAATGAAGACTGCTTCTGCTTAATCAAGAGATGGTTTAGATAACAAAGGTTAAGGGAATTAAGCATGTAAGGTAAAAATAATTTTAAAGAAATGTTCCTAGCATTATGTATTTTAAAACAGTTTAAACTGAGATTTTAGATCTAGAAACTTTGACATTTTTAACTTATTTGAATAATTTAGGGTTATATGTTGTAATGAATTTTATATTATAGTCTAAGTTAAAGTTTGGCAAAAATTGTCAAAATAAATAAATAAATAATATTTTGCACAGTAAGAGAGAGAGAGAGAGAGAGTGCTTGAGTGGAGGCAGGATGGTGCTCTTCTTCTATTATTGGCTTGCTAAGTAAGAGTAACCAAAACAGAGCAATGAGTTAAGACCAAAACAACCCAGCTGATTTTTCTCAAAATAAAAATCATTAATGAACAGGCAAACTTTGAGATTAGATAAGAGATTAGGTACAAACTTGGTAAAATGCACAGACAATGTTTGAGTTTAAATCCTTCCGATTTAATACCAAAAGGAAAACCTTAAATATGAGCTGTTAAAATATAAATGTGTTAAGTATGTGCATGCATGAGGATGGCTATATATATATTATTGGGGGACAATTCTGTTCCTGTTTTGTTTCAAATTGAGTCACTAACCTCTGGAATGAGTGTTTTATCATTACAGATGTGTTAAGTGAAATTACTTTACAGAAGTCGATAATTCTGAGTGAAACTAATGAAAAGGACAATGCCAAACATGGGACAAGCTTTAAGTGGATGGGTTATCCAGCTCTGTCTGCTACTGGTAATAATGACTTGTTTTGTCTTTTATAATACTGATTTAAATCACTCTCTGGATTAATATGTTAAAGAGTGTTTATATGATTGGATTTGTGAAATTTAAGTTTGCCGTCCAAAATGGGTTTAAAATCCATGCCTAAATTTAAATGAGGGTCTAAATTTTAACAAGTTAACACTTTGTTGTTTGAATGGTGAAGGTAAATATTTTAGACTTGACGGCAGAAAAAACAGTGACAGATTGGCTACGTCACTAACCAAATTATCCAGAGAGCACCCTCACATAAAGAAGCCTGGTGGGAAAACAAAGGAGTGAATCCTGCTTGTGTAATATAGTGCAAAAGCTTTATGTAGTGGTTTATGTAGAACAGAGATAAGTTGAACAAAAACGTGTGGATAGCCCCTTAATGGAGCAAATCCATAACAAGAGGTTTGAATTAATTGAAATAGCACAGCAAAAAAATAAATAAATAATAAATTTTGTTTTGAACAAAACAATTGTAATAGGCTCTATGGAGCTGCTTATGAACACCTGTCAGGTCAAATCAAATTAATATTGTGAACACTGACAGGGCTTTTTGATAATGTATACTGTTTCAATACAGATTTACAGAAACTGAGGATGTCTCTTTAATAAATATTTGGGCATTTAGAACTAAGTAATAGTATTGTTCATTTTAGTAATAGTATTGGGAAATCTGTGTGCTCTTTTTTCAGTTTTATAATAATTTTGAGTAAATAAATATCACTGCCAAATGACAAACATGAACGAGGGTTTTAAAGACATTGATCCACGTAGCTGATGTGTAAGCATTTTCTAACTGACAAAACAGTGAGAACTAAATTGACTTAATACGAGGTAATTGAGGATTTGCTTCTGAATGTGTCATTAATATAGTCTGAGTACAGTAATATGGTATGATAATTGACAAGACTGTATATTAAAAAAAAAAAAAAAAAAAGGGTAATAATAAGGCAATGAGGTATGGTTAACAGTAATGTCCTGGTATAAAATACATGCATGACAATAAGTGGATAGGTTAGTTGTATTTTTGAAGTTAGACACTTCGATACTTAAAATGTAATTTGATCAAATGTTGTTAACAATGACAAGTTTGGGTTAATGGTTAATGTATGTGTAAGCAGCATGTGAACTATGATGACTGCAAATGGATTCGTGGTGAAAGTAAAACTTAATAAAAGGGCTATTAAGTAATAAACTAGGAACTGCTCTAGGTTTTCGAGGAAATAATGATTATGATTATGATTATTTTATTTTTTTAAGATTGCTCAATATTGATCTTACTTA
Organism: Carassius auratus; assembly: GCF_003368295.1. Classification (NCBI taxonomy): domain Eukaryota; kingdom Metazoa; phylum Chordata; class Actinopteri; order Cypriniformes; family Cyprinidae; genus Carassius; species Carassius auratus. Next base: position 12,068 of record NW_020525248.1, on the reverse strand, counting down.
TTTTTGGTTTGTTTATTTTTGTGTTTTTAACACCAAGTTTGGAATGAAAGGTTAAAAATAGATAATCAATCTCTATAATTGTACCATTGATGGGGAAAATTATAGATTTTCATAAAATAAGGGTATCTTTACTGGGATTAAGTTATAAGCAATGTCTATATTTGGTATCTGTGAGGTGACTGAGGGTCTGACATATGTCAGGAATGCAATAACAGTGGTTATTCATTTAGCCCGGCTTCCAGAGAATAATATATATACGTTTATTGTAATGAGTTTATTTTAAGATATGACCAAATTAACTAAAATTCATCATAGTTGTATAAAACATGCTAAAAGAAAACAAATAAGGCAAATATCCTTCTTAAGGGTTAAAAAAAAAAATGAATTGGTTATAGTGTATGCGGTTTTCTTTAATGATTTGTTAAATCTGGTTAATGAATATGCAAATTTAGTCTTAAGGCTGTTGGATAAATGTTTTTGTTTTAGAGGGTAAGTGTGAAGTATCTGTAGTAGGAAGAGAGGTATTTACAAAGATATGTTGATGAAAGTATATATGGATGGAGGACACTTTTCCAGGTAGAGGGACACACAGAATGATTCACTGGAAAAGACATTATGTGAAGAAAGACTAGTGCAAGTGCCGATATTGTGGGATTAAGTAAGTAGATGAATGTATATGGGAAGTAAGAATGATTATGGGAAGTATTTTGTACAAAATAATATGTTTATTACTAGAAATGTCAGCCAGTACCAGAGATCTTAAGTATATGCACCTGCTTAAGTTGACAAACAGCCTGTATTATTAGCATGCATCACAACTACACCTGACCTCATTTATTAGACCAGATGTGGGGTATTAGACCCCACATTGATCTAAAACGGGGGACTGAAGGAGTGGATGCCGATTTGCCATATCCTTCATACTGATATTAATTATTTTATTACATGATTTCTTGTTTGACTATTAATCAAGTTATAGCAAGAGTGAAATGTGTAACCTTATGTGTGCTGTATTTCTTTTCCTCAAGATTAATGTCCACATATTATGTGTGTGTATCCAACCGTAATGATAAGACACTCGCCAGTGCTAGAAAGCCTTGAATTTTAGATAAGTTCTCTGTGTATGTGTGTTAGTATCTGTCTGTACAGGGAGAAGCTCAGACAGTCCCAGGACAAACAATCAACTGCCAGTGTCCAGCATATCAGATCTACGTCTTTGGAGAGTTTTATCTAGGTTTTGGAACCAATCAGAATTTTGTTGACTCATGTATTGACGCAATTAGTATCCTCTGTCAGGGTATAACTGTGGTTGATTTTGTATTGTACTGGGGGCGGCCTGCGAACTCCTTCGAGAGTGTTGAAGCTGACTTCTGCTGATGAAATTGCAAACTATTTTCTTCAAGTAAAATTATTATTATTAATTGAACTCATCTCTGAGTCCTGGTCTTCATTGCGACATATCTGGTCCTTGGGTTTTAACTGTAAATCCCCCTACAACATGGTCCACCATAGTTTTTCAAACAATAACAATATATATCTTTAAAAGAAACTTATATATAAAATTAAATGTTTAAAACAACTTAATAAATTTTTTATTCTTATATTTCTATATTTTAGATACAGAAATCTAAAGTAGGAAATGTTGCCTCAGGGTTAATAACTGAATGAAGGTCAGTGTCAAAGAGAATATTATTTGTAAGTTAAATCAAAAATAAATTAAGGGAAGGTTTTTGTTGTTAATGTTGTAATCATGTCTGAATGAATCCATATCAAACATCTTACAGTGTTTGTCAATTCCAAGGCACCCAGTGCATTGCTGAAAGCAAACAGACTTTCATTTGTTGAAATCTGTAATTATCACAGCCAGGCAAGAAGCTCTCAGACACAAAGAACTGAGATCTAAAGTGACCGATCAGTTTTTTATTTTGTTTCCTGTGCTAGAAATGTGCCTAGAATTCAAAGTACAAAAATAATATAGACTATATCTCAGACATAAAACAGAATATAGTTCTTCTATAGTTCGTCTAGTTGACACTTAAAGAGCTTTAAAAACACCATTATGGCAAAACCCCAAAGCAATTACGGTCTCATCCTGGTACCTTGTTACAGGCAAAGTGATCAAAACACCTGTGGCTCAGAAGGTCCACAAAGCCAACCAATCAGAATAGATTTTACTAAATGGCTAAGGTGTTTTATTCTTTGCTGATGCTGCAGTGTAGTCTTACTAGACCAGCCACACAATTTCACAATTTAATAATAATAATAATGATTCGCTACACGTCTACGTTTCTTTTTAAGTTAGCTCTGAGTACTGCATGACATCTCCATGGCACACTGTTTTTCAGTCTTAAGTAAAACAGCACAAGATAATATAATATTTGTAATGTTTTTTTCTTTGTAAAAAGCACATAATTCAAATCATACAAACACTTTTTTTTTTACTTCCTATAAGTGTGACATATTTTGTTAAATGAAGTTCATGTTTTTGTTTTTTTTTTGTTTTTTTTCTTGTTGTATCATCTATATTTAATACTTACGATATGACCCTGGTTGTGTACCCTTCTTCCTGTAAATCACAAATCCTGCAATAGCTCCCACCAGCAGCAGCAACACCAGAACAACAATAATCCCAATCAGTGTTTTTCGGTCAGTCGTATCCTGTTCTGTAATGATAAAGAAAGTCAGTCATTAGTGTGAACGTGTGTCTGATCTATTACAAACACTAGAAACATCAGCACTTAATAACAAGTCAAGATCTGATATTGTGATGATAAAGAGAGACATTTAATGGTCATTACGATTGCCAACAGCCAAGAATAGGTCTGTGTCATTTCATCTGTCTGAACAGGCCAGACACTGAACTCAACTCAACTCAACTCAACTTTATTTATAAAGCCCTATCAACACCACAAGTGGAAACTGATGCAGTTAAAACTGTGCATTTTAATAAGCCATGTTCTGAGTCAAGTGCACACCACTGATTATTATTCAAGCAAAACATTTTTTTTTTTTCAAGTTATTAGTAAGTAGCGCATTTGACTAACAAATTATATTTTTAAGGTATAGGCCTACTTTAAGAAAACTTTCAATAAAAAAATTAGGCCTATTTGAGAATATCAAAATTATACTGATCATATTCAAGAACTACAATTACTCATTCCATATTAAAAGTTCTTCATCTTTAACAACAAAGATTGTAAACTATTATGCTAACAATCAAAATAAAGTGTGAATTTGTATGGACCAGCACTATGCACGTTTCCGCTGTTTATTTACTAGCTGGGGTTTATATGAATTTTTCGCCATTTGTTTAAATAAATTAATGAAAAACTATGGATTGCAGATGCCTTTTCTCTGCAATGTAAGCATTTCAAGCCGGAGCCGGAAAGAGAATTGGGCCCGGTTCCCCAAAACGTTCTTATCGCTATGTAGTTCTTAATCTATTCCTTAACCTCTATCTTAACATTATGGCACGATTCCCGACACGTTCGTATGCTAAGTATATCTTCTGTAAGTCATACTTTCGTAGGGTTGGTCTGGACCATTCGTAAGCTCTCTCTTAGCGTTGTTTGAGCTCAAAACGCTACTGTACAGCAGTCTTTAGAAATCAGTGCAGCGAAGTACAAGTCAAACTATGGTATGTTGACAATGTTGTGGCTCAACAATGATTTTATGTTATTTTTAAGACTCATAATAAATTATGTTTGCAATGGATACAGGCCTATTTATGAAATTGACTTTATATATATATATATATATATATATATATATATATATATATATATATAAGACATATAAGACAAGTTTATATATATAGCACATGATAAAATATGATGCAGACTAATAAAGGATTAGCTTAATGAGTAATTTAATACAATAAAACTTAGTCATTCATACGTCTCATTTAATTTTTTTACTTTGATGATAAAATTACTCTAGATTCTGTGTCAATGTTTCAGTTCTGTCAATATTTCACCTTTTACTCATTCTATTAACTTATTCTCTTAGCTGCTTTTTCTATTTATAGAAACAACAGTAGGTCTTGAAGGGTAAATCTCTGATTATTCCACATCATCTAAATCTCAGAAAATGAATCTAGAATTTTAATCCAGTTATCATGTTGTAAGACTTGATCTACTCACCACGGACAGTAACTTTGAATGTCACGTATGTCTCAATTGTGCTCTTAATTAGTAGTTATATTCTCCAGAGTCTGTGGTTCTGGTGTCTGTGATGGTCAGAGAATCCAGTCTGATCATTCAGCTTCAGTCTGTCTTTGAATCCTGCATAATCACCCTGCAGATGTAGAGATGATATTAGCTCCTTTATTCATATAAGCTATGATTTTATTACCATACAACCATTGAATTGTATCATCTTCAGGTATTTTAGTATCACCAGGGTTTAGAGTGACAGAATCTCCCTCCATCACTGTCATTATTGTCACATATTTCACCACACCTGATGAAAAAAAAAATTAAAAGGTGTTAATTTTTTGAACAGTCCTCCTGGCATTTTGAAGATTACTTATTACCATAAAACCACACTTTATACCTAAGCTGATGTCAAGTCTCCAAACAGACCATTTTGCAGCAGTCATTTGTTTTTAAGAAATCAGGTATTTATAAATAAAGGATATTGTTTTAAATTTACATTAATGTCACTTTCTTTTTTATTTTGTTTTTTTTCAGACTTTAATGGACAGATGCAGAAATAAGAGTTGTTGTTTGTTTTTTTAAGGATGCAGTGACATAAAAAAAAAAAAATGACAGCATTGGCCAAGTGTTGTAAATAAAACAGTTTGTTCAGTTCAGTGCTGTTGTTGTCACTGTGCCAAAAAACAGAAGTAAAACAATAAATACATATTGGTTCAACATACTGTTTATCAGGCACATAATCCTGCAAATAATCTGTATGTTGATACACAATATTATTGGAATAATAATTACTTAAAATGTAATCATCTGCCTAAAGTTTCTTAGAGTTTCCTTAGTTTCTAGAGAAATTAAGAAGTTTCTAAGAAGTTTAAAGATTCATAACACTGCAAGTCATTCAGTAAACAACAAGCAACAGAGTAGCCACTTTTTTTTTTCAACATGGACATAAGCTGTTTTCTGTGAATTGCGATACTTCTGATTCATTGACAATGATGCTCTTAAAAAAAAAAATTTGGATTGTCTGCTAAAAACGTGGACCACTAATCATTACTCCCTGGGTCAAAACCGGCCAAAGAACTGTTCATTGTGCACATGTGAGTAACATGAATGTTAACTTTAGCCGTCATATGACCTAGGTTTAAAAAGTCCTTGCATGTTTTAATACAATTGTGTACATAAAACATAAAATACATTTCTTAGAAACATCACTTTTGGAGAATTTTGGAATTTATAAAAATCTGTACGTTTTTATAGTGTTACATCATTTGACCACAACAAAATAAAGGTATGATTTTTTATTTATTTATTGATCTTGACAACAGTTACAATAGTCTACAGGGCCTTTTTTCTTCTTTCTCTCTCTTTAATGCCATTTCCTGCTTTATAATTTTTCTTGTCACATGACAATAAAAATAGCAACCCTACCATGACTAATGAAGAGGGTTGAAAACAATGGTCCATTTGGAACACACTATCCACATAGCATAGCTTTTCAAACCACTGTAAGGCAGTCACATCACACAAGACTAATGAACATCAGTTCGTCCCCTTGGAATTATAAGGTTCTATCTAAAAATTTTGTCGAAATTTGAGTTATTCCCATAATTGTTATTCTGTGACAACTTATTTAAATTATGTGATTTTTTAAAGGATTTTTATTTAAAAAAACAATAAGGTTCTAATCTACAACAGTCGAATGGAATGCAAAAACTTTGAAAGCTCAGTAATCTCAAAACTACTCGGAATGCAGATAGAACCTTATAATTCCAAGGGGATGAGTTGTTGGCTACCCATTTAAAAGATTTAATATATTATTTTAAAAAAAGTTGAAAAAATGCTCCATTAACTTGTAACCTAATTATAGGTCCTAGTAACAGATTTAATTGAAATGATTAAATTCCATTAAAATTCTGTTCAATAGTGTAAACGATTTACATGTTAATTTGCGCATTCTAGAACATTTTGCAATGTATTATTGCATTTGAAAACTTCTGATCTACTCACCGCTAATGGTAATGTGGAATTTCTTGTGTAAGATCAAACTGTTGTCACGATTTTTAATCTCCACTTCATAACGCCAGATTGATTTCTTTGGATGTTTCTGATGGTGAGATCTCCGGTCTCATAATTCAGATGAATGTTACTCCATCTCGAGGCAGCAGCGCTGTTTAAGTGACCAGTGAGGATGACTTTATCTTCAAATATCCACTTTATCTGATCATCTCTCTGTATTTTAGTAAAGTTAGTGTCTAAAGTCACTTGATCTTCCTCAATCACAAATAGTTGCTTCACATCATCTGTCTCAACAACAAACACATGAGAATAAACATAATCAGACAAAAACAGAGATCAACCATATAATGCTGTAAATACTGTAGTACACAGGTCTAGAAGTCTGAAAATTTAAAATGGATAATGAATATTTCAGATACTGCATTTTATTTCTAGGTAACTGATCAAATGTAATAAATGAGTGTCATTGATCATGTGATTTTGTACAGACGACGTCTGAAGCCTTAAGATACTGGATCATGTCAGAACACGCTGCAAAACATAATCATCAGGTTATGTTCATGTAGCTCCAGTCAACTTATGTAAAGGCATTTCAGCTCTTCAATACACATTTAAAAGATGTAAAACATCTGTGCCAGAGAATCAATTAACTCAGATTCAGATATCTATGATTTAGCCAATAACAAATATCTTACTGAATAAAATCTATTGCATTGTGGAGCCTCTTCCATTATCAGTCTTAATCAATGTGTCTCATACTAATCTGCATCAGATCTAATTAAGTGTCTCCGTAATAATAACTCTATGAATGAATGATGCATGTATATATTTATATCTTTGTTATAAAAATTTGCAGCTTTGTTGCTGTTGTTTAAATGTCCCCTTGTTATCATGTGAAGAAAAATACAGAAATATAAAGGAGAGACATGATTAGATTAAACAAAAATAATAATCTAACACAATAAAACGTCATATGGTCATTCTTTTTAAATTTAATGTAAAAAATAACTAGATTCTGCAACAGTGTTACAGTTCAATATATATTTCACATTTTACTCATTATACTCCTAACTGCTTTTTCAATTTATGGAAACACCAACTGGTCTTGAAGAGTATTATTTTCCGAAAATGAATCTAATTTATAATCTGCATTACTCACCACGGACAGTAACTTTGAATATCTCGAATGTCTCAGCTGTGCTCTTAATTATTAGTTTATAATTGCCAGAGTCTGTGGTTCTGGTGTCTGTGATGGTCAGAGATCCAGTCTGATCATTCAGCTTCAGTCTGTCTTTGAATCCTGCATAATCACCCTCAGATGTAGAGATGATATTAGCTCCTTTATTCATACGAGCTATGATTTTATTACCAAACCACCACTGAATTGTATCATCTTCTGGTATTTTAGTTTCACCAGGGTTTAGAGTGACAGAATCTCCCCTCCATCACTTGTCATCGTCACTCATATTTCTCCACACCAAAAGTACCTAGTGGAAAATAAATGAAAATTTGTTAATTTTCAATAAAGCCTGGCATTTTTGCAAAGTGAAAGTTTTGACATTTGCCAAGTATGGTTACCCATACTCAGAATTGGATGCTCTGCATTTAACCCATCCAATGTGCACACACACACACACACACACACACACCGTGAAACACACACCTGGAGCAGTGGACAGCTATATCCAGCGACCCGGGGAGCAATTAAACGAGGACAGTATACTGTACACACAGTTTCAATGGAGGGACTGAGAGCTCTCAGACTAAATCTTAAATATCTTAAACTCTGTTCCGAAGATAACGGAGGTCTTACTGGTTTGGAACAACATGAGGGTGAGTTATTAATGACAAAAAACTCGATTTTTGGGTGAACTATCCCTTTAAGAAAAGAGCTAGAGCAGTGAAAATTCCCATTTTCACCATTAAGGCAATAATTAAGAATTTCCAACCAAACAGAAAATGTGACAAAACTGCCTGGAAAAGGTGGTGTGTCTATATCGTCCTAATGTGCGGTGAGGAGGGTGGTTTGAGTAAAGGACTCTCCAGGGTCACAGCTGGAGAATTGCAGAAAATAGTCGAGTCTCTGGTTCAGAAAACGTTTAAAAACACATCAACACATGTTGTTTGGGAGGGTTACAAGAAAAATGATCCTAGCTCATCCAAAAACGAATGAAAGCATATTCAGTTATCAGCCAAGTCTGGAACTTCAAATGGGAACTGTCTTCTATGATCAGATGAAACATACAAGTTAGCTTTTTAGCAGTAAACACTCAAGATGGGTTTGGTGAACACAGAGAAAAAAACTACCCCATATTATGTACAATTAAATATACTGCTGTATTTTTATGTTTTGGGCCTATATTTCTGCTGGAGGTCCTGGACATCTTGTTTAGACACATGGCATCATGGATTCTATCAAATACCAACATATAAAAAAATCAGTAAGTGACGGACTCTGTTAGAAATCTTACAATGGACCATGTTTGGATCTTCCAACTGTACAATAACCCAAACACAAACCTCAAAAACAACACAGAAATTGTCAAATTGCTAATATTTGCTAACGTCATATCATTACAAAATGTAATCCCACCAATAATTAAAAATCGCTAAACCATTTTCTCAAAATATTGCCTATTCGAGAGAGAAAGAGAAATGGAAGTTACGTGTATTGGCGTCTGTGCATTTATCTTTTTAGAGTGAGTTTACTTAAAAACAGCCATTGTATCCTCTCGTCACTGGAAATTATAATGTAGCAATTCAGTATTTAAACTGCATTTAATAAAAGTTGTGGGGCAGCACTGACAAGTTTATTTTCTCCTGGATGTGTGATCTGCGTGATTTCCGATATGTGTGTGTGTGTCAGTAAGCAGCTCATTAATACAGAAAGATAATTAAAGGGTCTAATGCACACCAGCACAGCAGAATGTGTGTGTATTGTAAGAGCTAATTGTAGAACTAACAGCATCCAGTGAGAAGTGTCTGGTTCCCACAGTGAAGTTCAGTGGAAGTAAAGCTCTTAAAGGGATGTATGAGTAATGAAGGTTTGAGGGTTGTTGGGTATTTTTTCAGCATGACAATGACTGCAGTACATCAGGGCTCCAGACTAACATTTGAGAGCAGTGGCACCAGCGCCACTAAGTTCTACAGATGGTGGTTCCAGGAGCAAATTTGGTAGCGCTGGGGGTGGTGTGGGGGGTATTCAAAATAAAGATAATTTAATTAAAAAAAAATGTTTATTGTTTTGAATCAATAAGTGCAGTTACTAATAATGTCTCATGTTCATTTCTTGTTTATTTTTCTTGTGTTTATTGTTTATACAGATTTGACAGTAAAGCACTAAGCTTGAGTTAATATTCATACACAATGTACTTTGTACAGTAACAGGTGCAAAATCTACTTTTTATATACACAATGTACAAACCCAATTCCAAAAAAGTTGGGACACTGTAAAAATTTTGACCAAAAAAAAATGAATGGAACAATTTACAAATCTCATAAACTTATATTGTATTCACAATAGAATAGAGATAACATATCGAATGTTGAAAGTGAGACATTTTGAAATGTCAGGCCAAATATTGGCTCATTTTGGATTTCATGAGAGCTACACATTCCAAAAAGTTGGGACAGGTAGCAATAAAGGCCGGAAAGTTAAATGTACATATTAGGAACAGCTGGAGGACCAGTTATCAGGTCAATTGGCAACATGATTGGGTGTAAAAAGAGCCTCTCAGAATGGCAGTGTCTCTCAGAATTCAAGATGGGCAGAGGATCACCAATTCCCCAATGCTGCGGTGAAAAATAGTGGAGCAATATCAGAAAGGAGTTTCTCAGAGAAAAAATTAAGATTTTGAAGTTATCATCATCTACAGTGCATAATATCATCCAAATATCATCCCGTTTCTGGCTAAAACTCTATAGGTCAAAAAAGAAGCCATATCTAAACATATCTAAATGTACTGAGTTGATTAAAGGAGTAATGACATGAGAAACCAAATTTCCCTTGATAGTTTGAGATAGAAGAGATCTCAAACACACACTGCAGGTTTAACTTAAAATGTCCTCATCATCATTAATGAGGGTTGAAAATAATATTTTTTCACACATATTTATATATTTGTGCAAGTTTTTTTTTTTTTTTTTTTTTTACATTTTAATTAACCTCTAGGAACATATTCAAATAATAATATTAATTTAAAAAATCCACGTCACAAGCCCTTTAAATAATTTCTTATTTTTATCTTCAATACATTTGCATTGATTTGTTACCTGCTACTCTGCATCTAACAGGGCCCAGGTATTGTGTGCTGTTGCATGCATATTCAGCTCCTCCACCCTCCACACTGAACCCCTTAAAGGGGGGGAAATGCTATTTCATGCATACTGAGTTTTTTACACTGTTAAAGAGTTGAATTCCCATGCTAAACATGGACAAAGTTTCAAAAATTAAGTTGTACGTTTGAAGGAGTATTTCTGTTCCAAAAAACCTCTTCCGATTTGCCACAAGTTTCGGAAAGTTTTTTTTCGAGTATGGCTCTGTGTGACATTAGATGGAGCGGAATTTCCTTATATGGGTCCTGAGGACACGTCTGCCGGAAGAGCGCACGCTCCCATATAGCAGAGCACTGAGAGCACAACAGACTTCACTGATCAGAGCGAGAGCGTCGCGAAATGTCACAAAAGAAGTGTGTTTTTGGTTGCCAGGGCAAGACAACCCTGCACAGATTACCAAAAAAAAAACAGCATTAAGGGACCAGTGGATGGAGTTTTATTTTTACAGAGCATCAACGGAGTTATGCAAGTGTTTTTGTTTGTTCCCTGCATTTCGAAGATGCTTGTTTTACAAACAAGGTCCAGTTTGACGCCGGATTTGCACATCGTTTATTTCTTAAGGATAATGCAGTCCCAACGAAAAAGGGTCACGATCGTCGTTGCTGATGCTGCTCTTGTTAAATTTCAGCCTCTGGATCTGATTCTGGATCATAAATATACGCTGAATCTGACTGTTAGCCATGGTTTGTTTTGGTTGGTTTTGTCCTCACGGTGTCACAGCTCCAAACGCTCTCAACGCAAAAGCCTACTGGCGCTCGTGATTCTTTAGCTCCGCCCACACGTCACACCTCCAGCCGGTCGTGTTTTTCCGCACTGTAAAAAGTCCTTCAAGGGTGTTGTCTGTAGGAATTTTATTTTTTAAAGTATATTTATTCCAATAAATTGATTCCCTTTTCTTTTTGAATTAATTTAAGTTTTACATAAGTAAAAAGTGTGAATGTTTTTGTATTATTACCTATCAAAAAAATGATTTTACTGACCTTCACAATAAATTGCTTCTACAAAACTCTATTTAAGTGTTTATATCCAAAGTAAAACGTCACGACCCGCCCACATGCTGCAGCAGAACAACGAGATCGTTGTCCGTTGTCACCTGTACCGGACCAGTTTCAGATTTCTGTGGAGTTTTTGAGGGTCTTTTACAACGTGCAACCGATGTAAGTAACTATTTACATCGCATAAAGTTAGGTTTTAGCCGAATGAGCACGCATTTATTGAACTATAAAATGTAAAAGCTTCGCCTGGTTTGTTTGTCAGTTTTGCAGGCGCCGCATGAGGCCTCACCGAAGGTCTTGACATTAACATTAAAAGTTACGTTAACTGCTAGGTTTGTAGTCAGACCTGCAAACTTGTCGCTTTTCGGCGACAATAGCCGTTTTCTTGGTTAATTGGGTCATTTAACGTTACGTGAATCGCGTACAACCGGGATTTTTTTTTTTTTTTTTTTTTTTGGTGGGGGGTGTGGTTGCGCGGCAAAAACATCTACGTTACAATCCAAAGATGCAAGACTTGGAGCCGAATCTGCCCGAGCAGACGGATATTAGTACATCTCATCATCACACA